>NC_079193.1:381195114-381499358 GCF_029499605.1 Hyla sarda
TGAGGAAACATGTCGGGGGGCTCTTTAATTCAATTTTACGACAGCTCCATAGTTCTATACACACTGCAGGTACATAAAGAGCAACATCTTTAGAAATGCAGGATGCTTAATACCTGGAACGAAATATTTCTAGCAGAGCAGGCTAGTGCTGGTTTTTACCGGAATTATGGCTCCATTTATTTATACTTTGTAAATGCAGATATAAAACAGTGCAGCGGGGGAGACAGACAAACGAGGATCCATACCTGGCGGCAACAGCCGTTTCCTGCGTCAGGCAATTAGCTGGGTTACAGTAAGAAAACTGGGTAGAGGGAAAAGTGTCAGGGAGGCTAGTCCTGATCTGGAGGGGTAGAGGGAAAAGTGTCAGGGAGGCTAGTCCTGATCTGGAGGGGTAGAGGGAAAAGTGTCTGGGAGGTTAGTCCTGATCTGGAGGGGTAGAGGGAAAAGTGTCTGGGAGGTTAGTCCTGATCTGGAGGGGTAGAGGGATAAGTGTCAGGGAGGCTAGTCCTGATCTGGAGGCGTAGAGGGAAAAGTGTCAGGGAGGCTAGTCCTGATCTGGAGGCGTAGAGGGAAAAGTGTCAGGGAGGCTAGTCCTGATCTGGAGGGGTAGAGGGGAAAAGTGTCAGGGAGGCTAGTCCTGATCTGGAGGGGTAGAGGGAAAAGTGTCAGGGAGGCTAGTCCTGATCTGGAGGGGTAGAGGGATAAGTGTCAGGGAGGCTAGTCCTGATCTGGAGGGGTAGAGAGATAAGTGTCAGGGAGGCTAGTCCTGATCTGGAGGGGTAGAGGGATAAGTGTCTGGGAGGTTAGTCCTGATCTGGAGGGGTAGAGGGATAAGTGTCAGGGAGGCTAGTCCTGATCTGGAGGGGTAGAGGGATAAGTGTCTGGGAGGCTAGTCTTGATCTGGAGGGGTAGAGGGAAAAGTGTCAGGGAGGCTAGTCCTGATCTGGAGGGGTAGAGGGAAAAGTGTCAGGGAGGCTAGTCCTGATCTGGAGGGGTAGAGGGATAAGTGTCTGGGAGGCTAGTCCTGATCTGGAGGGGTAGAGGGATAAGTGTCAGGGAGGCTAGTCCTGATCTGGAGGGGTAGAGGGATAAGTGTCAGGGAGGCTAGTTCTGATCTGGAGGGGTAGAGGGATAAGTGTCTGGGAGGCTAGTCCTGATCTGGAGGGGTAGAGGGATAAGTGTCTGGGAGGCTAGTCCTGATCTGGAGGGGTAGAGGGATAAGTGTCAGGGAGGCTAGTCCTGATCTGGAGGGGTAGAGGGATAAGTGTCAGGGAGGCTAGTCCTGATCTGGAGGGGTAGAGGGAAAAGTGTCAGGGAGGCTAGTCCTGATCTGGAGGGGTAGAGGGAAAAGTGTCAGGGAGGCTAGTCCTGATCTGGAGGGGTAGAGAAATAAGTGTCAGGGAGGCTAGTCCTGATCTGGATGGGTAGAGGGATAAGTGTCAGGGAGGCTAGTCCTGATCTGGAGGGGTAGAGAGATAAGTGTCAGGGAGGCTAGTCCTGATCTGGAGGGGTAGAGGGAAAAGTGTCAGGAAGGCTAGTCCTGATCTGGAGGGGTAGAGGGAAAAGTGTCAGGGAGGCTAGTCCTGATCTGGAGGGGTAGAGGGATAAGTGTCAGGGAGGCTAGTCCTGATCTGGAGGGGTAGAGGGATAAGTGTCAGGGAGGCTAGTCCTGATCTGGAGGGGTAGAGGGAAAAGTGTCAGGGAGGCTAGTCCTGATCTGGAGGGGTAGAGGGAAAAGTGTCAGGGAGGCTAGTCCTGATCTGGAGGGGTAGAGGGATAAGTGTCTGGGAGGCTAGTCCTGATCTGGAGGGGTAGAGAGATAAGTGTCTGGGAGGCTAGTCCTGATCTGGACACCCCGGTTGGCAGATGAGGGGGATGCCATATCAGAGCTATCGGTACTGCAGCAAGACTCTGCCTCTGACTGCCAGGGGGTGTCTGCTCCAGTAAGGAGGGAGGGCGGAGTACAGGGCAGGCCAGACAGGTACTGGTAGTGGGGGACTCAATTATTAGGGGGACAGACAGGGCGATCTGTCACAAAGACCGGGATCGCCGAACAGTGTGTTGTCTTCCTGGCGCACGAGTTCGGCACATCGCGGATCGGGTTGACAGGTTGTTGGGCGGGGCTGGAGAGGACCCAGCAGTCATGGTACATATTGGCACCAATGGCAAAGTAAGAGGTAAGACAAAAAACAACAGAGCGCTTCTGTGTGGGATCTCCCAGACCAGGTCGGATTATTTAGGTGAGTGAGGAACGCACTCACCTGGTGGGGTTGTGCATATTCCAGGGACAACGCTGATGTAGGCTTAATATAGCAACTGCTGCGGCTTCCCACGCTGGATCCACCGTAGTGTAAGAGACAATAAGGGAAGGAGAAGATCGGAGGCTGAGATCGCGCTGTTGCAGACAAGTTCCAGGATACTAGTAGGTGTCTTAAATTCTTTTATTCACATTTAAATGTGTGAATGTGTGAATAAAAGTAAGAGGTAGGTGAAGTGTCCTTAAAAATGATTTCAGGGACTTAGGCCGCAAGCTTAAGGCAAGGACCTCCAAGGTAGTATTTTCTGAAATATTCCCTGTACCACGAGCCGCACCAGAGAGGCAGCGGGAGATCAGGGACCTGTACCACGAGCCGCACCAGAGAGGCAGCGGGAGATCAGGGACCTGTACCACGAGCCGCACCAGAGAGGCAGCGGGAGATCAGGGAGGTAAACAAGTGGCTCAGAAGATGGTGGAGGAAGGAAGGGTTTGGGTTCATGGAGAACTGGGCTGACTTCACTGTCGGTTACCGGCTCTACCGTAGGGACGGGCTGCACCTCAATGGGGGGAAGATGGCTGGAAGGGTGAAGGAGTGTTTAAACTAGGGACTGGGGGGGAGGGAACCTACAACATAGAGGGGAAAGATAGTGTAGATAGAGGAGGGGACTTAATGATGTACCTGGGGGTGGAGCAGAGGGAGGGCTTAGAATAGTACGGATAGGAGCGGGGGAGGGGTTAGAATAGTTAATAGGGATAGGAGCAGGGGGAGGGGTTAGAATAGTTAATAGGGATAGGAGCGGGGGAGGGGTTAGAATAGTTAATAGGGATAGGAGCGGGGGAGGGGTTAGAATAGTTAATAGGGATAGGAGCGGGGGGGGGGGTTGTTAGAATAATTAATAGGAGCGGGGGAGGGGTTAGAATAGTTAATAGGGATAGGAGCGGGGGGAGGGGTTAGAATAGTTAATAGGGATAGGAGCGGGGGGGGGGTTAGAATAGTTAATAGGGATAGAAGCAGGGGGAGGGGTTAGAATAGTTAATAGGGATAGGAGCGGGGGGGGTTGTTAGAATAATTAATAGGGATAGGAGCGGGGGAGGGGTTAGAATAGTTAATAGGGATAGGAGCGGGGGGGGGTTGTTAGAATAATTAATAGGGATAGGAGCGGGGGAGGGGTTAGAATAGTTAATAGGGATAGGAGCGGGGGGAGGGGTTAGAATAGTTAATAGAGATAGGAGCGGGGGGGGGGGGGGTTAGAATAGTTAATAGGGATAGGAGCAGGGGGAGGGGTTAGAATAGTTAATAGGGATAGGAGCGGGGGAGGGGTTAGAATAGTTAATAGGGATAGGAGCAGGGGGGGGTTGTTAGAATAATTAATAGGGATAGGAGCGGGGGAGGGGTTAGAATAGTTAATAGGGATAGGAGTGGGGGGGGGTTGTTAGAATAATTAATAGGGATAGGAGCGGGGGAGGGGTTAGAATAGTTAATAGGGATAGGAGCGGGGGGAGGGGTTAGAATAGTTAATAGGGATAGGAGCGGGGGGGGTTAGAATAGTTAATAGGGAAGGAGCGGGGGGGGGGTTAGAATAGTTAATAGGGATAGGAGCAGGGGGAGGGGTTAGAATAGTTAATAGGGATAGGAGCGGGGGAGGGGTTAGAATAGTTAATAGGGATAGGAGCGGGGGAGGGATTAGTATAATAGGGATAGGAGGGGGGGAGGGATTAGTATAATAGGGATAGAAGCGGGGGGAAGGGGGGGAGGGATTAGTATAATAGGGATAGGAGTGGGGGGAGGGGTTAGAATAGTTAATAGGGATAGGAGCGGGGGGGTTGTTAGAATAATTAATAGGGATAGGAGCGGGGGAGGGGTTAGAATAGTTAATAGGGATAGGAGCGGGGGGGGTTGTTAGAATAATTAATAGGGATAGGAGCGGGGGAGGGGTTAGAATAGTTAATAGGGATAGGAGCGGGGGGAGGGGTTAGAATAGTTAATAGGGATAGGAGCGGGGGGGGGTTAGAATAGTTAATAGGGATAGGAGCAGGGGGAGGGGTTAGAATAGTTAATAGGGATAGGAGCGGGGGAGGGGTTAGAATAGTTAATAGGGATAGGAGCAGGGGGGGGTTGTTAGAATAATTAATAGGGATAGGAGCGGGGGAGGGGTTAGAATAGTTAATAGGGATAGGAGTGGGGGGGGGGTTGTTAGAATAATTAATAGGGATAGGAGCGGGGTAGGGGTTAGAATAGTTAATAGGGATAGGAGCGGGGGGAGGGGTTAGAATAGTTAATAGGGATAGGAGCGGGGGGGGGGGTTAGAATAGTTAATAGGGATAGGAGCGGGGGGGGGGTTAGAATAGTTAATAGGGATAGGAGCAGGGGGAGGGGTTAGAATAGTTAATAGGGATAGGAGCGGGGGAGGGGTTAGAATAGTTAATAGGGATAGGAGCGGGGGGGGGTTAGAATAGTTAATAGGGATAGGAGCAGGGGGAGGGGTTAGAATAGTTAATAGGGATAGGAGCGGGGGAGGGGTTAGAATAGTTAATAGGGATAGGAGCGGGGGGGGGGTTAGAATAGTTAATAGGGATAGGAGCAGGGGGAGGGGTTAGAATAGTTAATAGGGATAGGAGCGGGGGAGGGGTTAGAATAGTTAATAGGGATAGGAGCAGGGGGGGGTTGTTAGAATAATTAATAGGGATAGGAGCGGGGGAGGGGTTAGAATAGTTAATAGGGATAGGAGTGGGGGGGGGGTTGTTAGAATAATTAATAGGGATAGGAGCGGGGTAGGGGTTAGAATAGTTAATAGGGATAGGAGCGGGGGGAGGGGTTAGAATAGTTAATAGGGATAGGAGCGGGGGGGGGGGTTAGAATAGTTAATAGGGATAGGAGCGGGGGGGGGGTTAGAATAGTTAATAGGGATAGGAGCAGGGGGAGGGGTTAGAATAGTTAATAGGGATAGGAGCGGGGGAGGGGTTAGAATAGTTAATAGGGATAGGAGATTAGTATAATAGGGATAGGAGGGGGGGGAGGGATTAGTATAATAGGGATAGAAGCGGGGGGAAGGGGGGGAGGGATTAGTATAATAGGGATAGGAGTGGGGGGAGGGGTTAGTATAATAGGGATAGAAGCGGGTGGAGGGGGGGAGGGATTTGTATAATAGGGATAGAAGCGGGGGGAGGGGGGGAGGGATTAGTATAATAGGGATAGGAGTGGGGTGAGGGGTTAGTATAATAGGGATAGAAGCGGGGGGAGGGGAGAGGGATTAGTATAATAGGGATAGAAGCGGGGGGAGGGGGAGGGATTAGTATAATAGGGATAGAAGCTGGGGGAGGGATTAGTATAATAGGGATAGGAGCGGGGGGAAGGGGTTAGTATAATAGGGATAGGAGCGGGGGAGGGGGGAGGGATTAGTATAATAGGGATAGGAGCGGGGGGGGGGGAGGGATTAGTATAATAGGGATAGGAGCGGGGGAGGGGGGAGGGATTAGTATAATAGGGATAGGAGCGGGGGGGGGGAGGGATTAGTATAATAGGGATAGGAGCGGGGGAGGGGTTAGAATAGTTAATAGGGATAGGAGCGGGGGAGGGGATAGGCTTCATACACCATTGAATTACATGTGACTAATTCCAGACGTCTGACCAATAAACTGATGCCCCGGAGCGGATATGTCTGAGGAGGATTATGACATCGCGGGTATAACAGAGACTTGGTTGGACGATCGCTGTGACTGGGCGGTAACATACAGGGTTATAGTCTATTCAGGACGGATCGGACAAAACGGAAAGGGGGAGGAGTTTATGTAAAGTCCAGTCTGAAGGCCGCACTGCGGGAGGATATGCGGGAGGGGGACGATAATGTGGAGTCATTATGGGTAGAAATATATGGAGATAATAATAATAAAATCCTGATAGGGGTTTGTTATAAGCCACAAAATATAATGGAAGAGACAGAAGATCAATTACTGAGGAAAGAAAACTGCAAATCAGAACGAGGAGATAATAATGGAGACTTTATCCTGGAGACTGAGACCTGTGAATCTCATAAAGGAAACAGGTTACTGACTATAAAGACAATTATCTGTCCCAAATGGTGCAGAGCCCGACCAGAGGGGGCGCCCTACTAGACTTAATATTAACCAACAGACCTGACCAGAGGGGGCGCCCTACTAGACTTAATATTAACTAACAGACCTGACCAGAGGGGGCGCCCTACTAGACTTAATATTAACCAACAGACTCGACCAGAGGGGACGCCCTACTAGACTTAATATTAACCAACAGACCTGACCAGAGGGGGCGCCCTACTAGACTTAATATTATCCAACAGACCTGACCAGAGGGGGCGCCCTACTAGACTTAATATTAACCAACAGACCTGACCAGAGGGGGCGCCCTACTGGACTTAATATTAACCAACAAACCTGACCAGAGGGGGCGCCCTACTAGACTTAATATTAACCAACAGACCTGACCAGAGGGGGCGCCCTACTGGACTTAATATTAACCAACAGACCTGACCAGAGGGGGCGCCCTACTAGACTTAATATTAACCAACAGACCTGACCAGAGGGGGCGCCCTACTAGACTTAATATTAACCAACAGACCTGACCAGAGGGGGCGCCCTACTATACTTAATATTAACCAACAGACCTGACCAGAGGGGGCGCCCTACTATACTTAATATTAACCAACAGACCCGACCAGAGGGGGCGCCCTACTGGACTTAATATTAACCAACAGACCTGACCAGAGGGGGCGCCCTACTGGACTTAATATTAACCAACAGACCTGACCAGAGGGGGGCGCCCTACTATACTTAATATTAACCAACAGACCTGACCAGAGGGGGCGCCCTACTGGACTTAATATTAACCAACAGACCTGACCAGAGGGGGCGCCCTACGAGACTTAATATTAACCAACAGACCTGACCAGAGGGGGCGCCCTACTAGACTTAATATTATCCAACAGACCTGACCAGAGGGGGCGCCCTACTAGACTTAATATTATCCAACAGACCTGATCAGAGGGGGCGCCCTACTGGACTTAATATTAACCAACAAACCTGACCAGAGGGGGCGCCCTACTGGACTTAATATTAACCAACAGACCTGACCAGAGGGGGGCGCCCTACTAGACTTAATATTAACCAACAGACCTGACCAGAGGGGGCGCCCTACTAGACTTAATATTAACCATCAGACCTGACCAGAGGAGGCGCCCTACTAGACTTAATATTATCCAACAGACCTGACCAGAGGGGGCGCCCTACTAGACTTAATATTAACCAACAGACCTGACCAGAGGAGGCGCCCTACTAGACTTAATATTAACCAACAGACCTGACCAGAGGGGGCGCCCTACTAGACTTAATATTAACCAACAGACCTGACCAGAGGGGGCGCCCTACTAGACTTAATATTAACCATCAGACCTGACCAGAGGGGGCGCCCTACTGGACTTAATATTAACCAACAGACCTGACCAGAGGGGGCGCCCTACTAGACTTAATATTAACCATCAGACCTGACCAGAGGAGGCGCCCTACTAGACTTAATATTAACCAACAGACCTGACCAGAGGGGGCGCCCTACTAGACTTAATATTAACCAACAGACCTGACCAAAGGGGGCGCCCTACTAGACTTAATATTAACCATCAGACCTGACCAGAGGGGGCGCCCTACTAGACTTAATATTAACCAACAGACCTGACCAGAGGGGGCGCCCTACTGGACTTAATATTAACCAACAAACCTGACCAGAGGGGGCGCCCTACTAGACTTAATATTAACCATCAGACCTGACCAGAGGGGGCGCCCTACGAGACTTAATATTAACCAACAGACCTGACCAGAGGGGGCGCCCTACTAGACTTAATATTATCCAACAGACCTGACCAGAGGGGGCGCCCTACTAGACTTAATATTATCCAACAGACCTGATCAGAGGGGGCGCCCTACTGGACTTAATATTAACCAACAGACCTGACCAGAGGGGGCGCCCTACTAGACTTAATATTAACCATCAGACCTGACCAGAGGAGGCGCCCTACTAGACTTAATATTAACCAACAGACCTGACCAGAGGGGGCGCCCTACTAGACTTAATATTAACCAACAGACCTGACCAAAGGGGGCGCCCTACTAGACTTAATATTAACCATCAGACCTGACCAGAGGGGGCGCCCTACTAGACTTAATATTAACCAACAGACCTGACCAGAGGGGGCGCCCTACTGGACTTAATATTAACCAACAAACCTGACCAGAGGGGGCGCCCTACTAAGACTTAATATTAACCATCAGACCTGACCAGAGGGGGCGCCCTACGAGACTTAATATTAACCAACAGACCTGACCAGAGGGGGGCGCCCTACTAGACTTAATATTATCCAACAGACCTGACCAGAGGGGGCGCCCTACTAGACTTAATATTAACCAACAGACCTGACCAGAGGGGGCGCCCTACTGGACTTAATATTAACCAACAGACCTGACCAGAGGGGGCGCCCTACTAGACTTAATATTAACCAACAGACCCGACCAGATGGGGCGCCCTACTAGACTTAATATTAACCAACAGACCTGACCAGAGGTGGCGCCCTACTAGACTTAATATTAACCAACAGATCTGACCAGAGGGGGCGCCCTACTAGACTTAATATTAACCAACAGACCCGACCAGAGGGGGCGCCCTACTAGACTTAATATTATCCAACAGACCTGACCAGAGGGGGCGCCCTACTAGACTTAATATTATCCAACAGACCTGACCAGAGGGGGGCGCCCTACTAGACTTAATATTAACCAACAGATCTGACCAGAGGGGGCGCCCTACTAGACTTAATATTAACCAACAGACCCGACCAGAGGGGGCGCCCTACTAGACTTAATATTAACCAACAGATCTGACCAGAGGGGGCGCCCTACTAGACTTAATATTAACCAACACACCTGACCAGAGGAGGCACCCTACTAGACTTAATATTATCCAACAGACCTGACCAGAGGGGGCGCCCTACTAGACTTAATATTAACCAACACACCTGACCAGAGGAGGCACCCTACTAGACTTAATATTATCCAACAGACCTGACCAGAGGGGGCGCCCTACTAGACTTAATATTAACCAACACACCTGACCAGAGGGGACGCCCTACTAGACTTAATATTAACCAACACACCTGACCAGAGGGGGCGCCCTACTAGACTTAATATTAACCAACACACCTGACCAGAGGGGGGCGCCCTACTAGACTTAATATTAACCAACACACCTGACCAGAGGAGGCACCCTACTAGACTTAATATTATCCAACAGACCTGACCAGAGGGGGCGCCCTACTAGACTTAATATTAACCAACAGATCTGACCAGAGGGGGCGCCCTACTAGACTTAATATTAACCAACAGACCTGACCAGAGGGGGCGCCCTACTAGACTTAATATTAACCAACAGACCCGACAGAGTAACTAATGTGCAGGTAAAAGGACACCTAGGAAATAGTGACCATAATATATTACATTATAACTTGTTCTTCAATAAGGGAATCTCTCGAGGGGCCACAAAAACAATGAACTTTAGGAAGGCAAAGTCCGATCACCTCAGAGAAGCCCTTAACAATATAAACTGTGATAATGTCCTCAAAAACAAGAATACTGACACTAAATGGGAGACTTTTAAGAATATTTTAAATTCTCACTGTAAGATGTATACACCTTATGGAATAAAAGGGTCGTCTACATGCTCAACATACCAGGAAAACCAATATAAAATCCTAACTTTTTGGTATCATACCCCTGAATTACTCCATCGATTATTCCCACAAGTCCCTCCGATATGCTGGAGATGTCAAAAATCAACGGGAACGCTTCCACATATATTTTGGGATTGTCCTGGGATTTTAGGGTATTGGAATACGGTCCGGGAGCTTATACAAAAAGTGATGGGACTGACATTGCCTAAGGATCCTGCCATATTTTTACTTAACATGTTTCCCAGTGGCCTAAGTAAAATACAAGTTAAACTTCTATTACATATTCTCACGGCAGCTAAATGCATAATTGCGAGCTGGTGGAACGAATCCACCCATCCTCCGATAAACATGCTTTCAGATAGGATTAGAGACATAAAGAGAATGGAATATAGTTACATAGTTACATAGTTATAGTTAGTATGGTTGAAAAAAGACAGACGTCCATCAATTCCAACCAGGGGATTGAAGGGAAGGGTGTAAGGGGATAAGGGAAAGGGATGTAGTTTTATATTTCTTCATAAGCATTAATGTTATTTTGCTCCAGGAATGTATCTAATCCTGTTTTAAAGCTGTTAATTGTTCCTGCTGTGACCAGTTCCTGAGTTAGACCGTTCCATAAATTCACAGTCTCACGTTAAAGAAGGCGCGTCGCCCCTTTAGACTAAACCTTTTCTTCTCCAGACGGAGGGAGTGCCCCCTCGTCCTTTGGGGGGGTTTAACCTGGAACAGTTTTTCTCCATATTTTTTGTATGGGCCATTAATATACTTATATACGTTTATCATATCCCCCCTTATACGTCTCTTCTCAAGACTAAACAATTGTAACTCCTTTAATCGCTCCTCATAGCTAAGATGTTCCATGCCCCATATTAGTTTAGTCGCGCGTCTTTGCACCCTTTCCAGCTCCGCAGTGTCCCTTTTATGGACAGGTGCCCAAAACTGAACAGCATATTCCAGGTGAGGCCGGCAACACTTGGCAACACTTGGCAACACTTGGCAACACACTTTCTAAGTATTATACAATTTGGCAAGATTGGGAGACCTATGATGCATGATTGATGGCTTTAGTAGTCATGCTCGGGCAGAAGGATGACCATGCAGCTTTCTTTCTTTTTCTTCTTCTCTCCTTTTTTTTTTCTTTTCCCTTTATCTACCTTTTTTTTTTTTTTCATTTTCTGACATTTCAAGGGAAGTAAACATTGTGAAATGTTCCTAATGAAAATGTTTTATACATGATCCTGTTTACAATATCCATTGCGATGATCAGAATTAACATTTCCTAGAATTCCCACCTATTCTCTGGAGAATTATTGTTTTATATCATTATCCCTTTTTCTCTCTCCATTGTAACATTCTCAAGTTTTTGAGGAATCACCTTGTTGATGTACCAGAATTTTCTTCTGTTTGTATGATCCTTCAAATTGTTGTAATTTTCTCTATATGATAATTTTTTTTTCTCTCCTGTTTCATTGTTTTGAAAACATGTAAAACTTATAAATAAACAGTTCGAAGACAGTGCACTGTGTATAGTAGAGAACACAATAAAAGACAGTGCACTGTACATAGTAGATAGCACAATAGTGGACAGTGCACTGTGTATAGTAGAGAACACAATAAAAGACAGTGCACTGTACATAGTAGATAGCACAATAGTGGACAGTGCACTGTATATAGTAGATAACACAATAGAGGACAATGCACTGTGTATAATAGAAAACACAATAGAGGACATGGCACTATTACAAAGGGATCTGGATTTGTTGCAAGTTCAGGCTTGGAAATGGCAGATGAGGTTCAACACTGATAAATGTAAGGTAACACACATGGGGAAGAAAAATCCGGGCTGGGATTATGTATTAAATGGGAGAACACTTGGGATGACTGACGTGGAAAAGGACTTAGGAGTCTTAGTTAAAAGTAAATTTAGCTGTAGTGACCAGTGTCAGGCAGCTGCTGCCAAGGCAAATAAAATCATGGGGTGCATCAATAGATGCCCACGACAAGGAAATAATTCTACCTCTGTACAAATCACTAGTCAGGCCACACATAGAATACTGTGTACAGTACTGGTCAGACCACACATAGAATACTGTGTACAGTACTGGTCAGACCACACATGGAATACTGTGTACAGTACTGGTCAGACAACACATAGAATACTGTGTACAGTACTGGTCAGACCACACATAGAATACTGTGTACAGTACTGGTCAGACCACACATAGAATACTGTGTACAGTACTGATCAGACCACACATAGAATACTGTGTACAGTACTGGTCAGACCTCACATAGAATACTGTGTACAGTACTGGTCAGACCACACATAGAATACTGTGTACAGTACTGGTCAGACCACACATAGAATATTTTGTACAGTACTGGTCAGACCACACATAGAATACTGTGTACAGTACTGGTCAGACCCCACATGGAATACTGTGTACAGTACTGGTCAGACCACACATAGAATACTGTGTACAGTACTGGTCAGACCACACATAGAATACTGTGTACAGTACTGGTCAGACCACACATAGAATACTGTGTACAGTACTGGTCAGACCACACATGGAATACTGTGTACAGTACTGGTCAGACCACACATAGAATACTGTGTACAGTACTGGTCAGACCACACATAGAATACTGTGTACAGTACTGGTCAGACCACACATGGAATACTGTGTACAGTACTGGTCAGACCACACATAGAATACTGTGTACAGTACTGGTCAGACCACACATGGAATACTGTGTACAGTACTGGTCAGACCACACATAGAATACTGTGTACTGTACTGGTCAAACCACACATAGAATACTATGTACAGTACTGGTCAGACCACACATGGAATACTGTGTACAGTACTGGTCAGACCACACATGGAATACTGTGTACAGTACTGGTCAGACCACACATAGAATACTGTGTACAGTACTGGTCAGACCACACATGGAATACTGTGTGCAGTACTGGTCAGACCACACATAGAATACTGTGTACTGTACTGGTCAAACCACACATAGAATACTATGTACAGTACTGGTCAGACCACACATAGAATACTGTGTACAGTACTGGTCAGACCACACATAGAATACAGTGTACAGTACTGGTCAGACCACACATAGAATACTGTGTACTGTACTGGTCAGACCACACATAGAATACTGTGTACAGTACTGGTCAGACCACACATAGAATACTGTGTACAGTACTGGTCAGACCACATATAGAATACTGTGTACAGTACTGGTCAGACCACACATAGAATACTGTGTACATTACTGGTTAGACCACACATGGAATACTGTGTACAGTACTCATCAGATCACACATGGAATACTGTGTACAGTACTGGTCAGACCACACATAAAATACTGTGTACAGTACTGGTCAGACCACACATAGAATACCGTGTACAGTACTGGTCAGACCACACATGGAATACTGTGTACAGTACTGGTCAGACCACACATAGAATACTGTGTACAGTACTGGTCAGACCACACATAGAATACTGTGTACAGTACTGGTCAGACCACACATGGAATACTGTGTACAGTACTGGTCAGACCACACATAGAATACTGTGTACAGTACTGGTCAGACCACACATGGAATACTGTGTACAGTACTGGTCAGACCACACATAGAATACTGTGTACTGTACTGGTCAGACCACACATAGAATACTGTGTACAGTACTGGTCAGACAACACATAGAATACTGTGTACAGTACTGGTCAGACCACACATAGAATACTGTGTACAGTACTGGTCAGACCACACATAGAATACTGTGTACAGTACTGATCAGACCACACATAGAATACTGTGTACAGTACTGGTCAGACCACACATAGAATACTGTGTACAGTACTGGTCAGACCACACATAGAATACTGTGTACAGTACTGGTCAGACCACACATAGAATACTGTGTACAGTACTGGTCAGACCACACATAGAATACTGTGTACAGTACTGGTCAGACCACACATAGAATATTTTGTACAGTACTGGTCAGACCACACATAGAATACTGTGTACAGTACTGGTCAGACCCCACATGGAATACTGTGTACAGTACTGGTCAGACCACACATAGAATACTGTGTACAGTACTGGTCAGACCACACATAGAATACTGTGTACAGTACTGGTCAGACCACACATAGAATACTGTGTACAGTACTGGTCAGACCACACATGGAATACTGTGTACAGTACTGGTCAGACCACACATGGAATACTGTGTACAGTACTGGTCAGACCACACATAGAATACTGTGTACAGTACTGGTCAGACCACACATGGAATACTGTGTACAGTACTGGTCAGACCACACATAGAATACTGTGTACAGTACTGGTCAGACCACACATGGAATACTGTGTACAGTACTGGTCAGACCACACATGGAATACTGTGTACAGTACTGGTCAGACCACACATAGAATACAGTGTACAGTACTGGTCAGACCACACATAGAATACTGTGTACAGTACTGGTCAGACCACACATAGAATACTGTGTACAGTACTGGTCAGACCACACATAGAATACTGTGTACATTACTGGTTAGACCACACATGGAATACTGTGTACAGTACTGGTCAGACCACACATAGAATACTGTGTACAGTACTGGTCAGACCACACATAGAATACCGTGTACAGTACTTGGCAGACCACACATGGAATACTGTGTACAGTACTAGTCAGACCACACATAGAATACTGTGTACAGTACTGTTCAGACCACACATAGAATACTGTGTACATTACTGGGCACCAGTGTGCAAGAAAGATATAGTGGAGCTAGAGAGGGTTCAAAGACGGGCAACCATAGTAATACGGGGAATGGGAGGACTACAGTACCCAGAAAGATTATCAGAATTAGGGTTATTTAGTTTAGAAAGAAGGCTTAGGGGAGACCTAATAACTATGTATAAATATATCAGGACAGTACAGAGATCTCTCCATGATCAATTTATACCCAGGACTGTATATATAACAAGGGGTCATCCTCTACGTCTAGAGGAAAGAAGGTTTCTACACCAGCACAGACGGGGTTCTTTACTGTAAGAGCAGTGAGACTGGAATTCTCTGGCTGAGGAGGTGTCATGGTGAACTCTGCAAGAAAGTTCAAAAGGGTCTGGATATATATCTGAAGAGTAATAACATCGCTGGTTATGTATACTAGATTTATAGGGACAGAACGTTGATCCGGGGATTTATTCTGATATTTGGAGTCGGGAAGGAATTTTTACCTCTAGTATGAGGGTTTTTTCCTTCCTCTGGATCAACTCAGCAGGGACTCATTAGGGATATAGGTTGAACTTGATGGACTCTGGTCTTTTTTCAACCTTATAAACTATGTAACTATGTCTCCCCCGCTGCACTGTCCCTGCACTACCATTGGCCCAAAGAAGTGCGCAGTAATGCAGGAAATGGCTGTTGCCGTCAGGTATGGATCCTGCTGTTCGTGTGTCCATTTACCCTACTGCACGGTCCCAGCACTACCACTAGCCCAAAGAAGTGTGCAATAATGCAGGAAACGGCTGTTGCCGTCAGGTACGGATCCCCCTGTTTCTTTGTCCGTCTCTCCTGCTTCACTGTTTTATATCTGCATTTACAAAATAAAGAAGATTTGATCTCCACATATGGGTGGGTGCTATCTTTCCTCACTGTTTATCGATATTGTACTTTGTTATTACTTGCATGGATGTGCGCCCCCTAGGGAGATAGCAGAGGACACGTCTGTGAATAGATCAGCCATAGTTCCCACAGTATAGAGGGACAGCTGTGCCTCAGCATTCTACTGGGGTCCGCTCCGGACCATTTCACGTCGCTGCTCCTGGTGGTTTAGGCTCAGAAGCCATCAGACTTTGGGCAAGCTCCATGGTGGTGGCAGAAATGTGTGAGCATCAGGTTCAGGCACAAATGTGAGGAGAACATCATCCTCCTCCTCCCTGTCACTATTCTAGTCATCATACATTGTTGTAATCATCACCATGAAGATCTACTGGTTCTCAGCCTCCCCTTTCTCTGTTACAGGATCAGTCATCCATACTGGAATGTCATCTATACACACCCAGATATGTGTTTGTTTCCCAACTGGACTACGTTTCTTTCTTTCTTTTTTTTTTTTTTAAGAGCCGAGGCAAGTGCTCTCTATCACCCAAAGTGCAAGAAAAATTGCAAACGTGTCACACTTAAAAAAGTGCACAAAGGATGCCCCCCAACAAACCTACTCTTCACCTCCGGGCCAAAATATGTAGATAGTACTGCCCGGTAGATATACTGTCCGGATCTATAAAAATTTCCCTGATCCTAGCCAGAAGGTCGGGATACCAAGGGTGAGTGCCAAAGGTGAAGAGTAATGGTGCAGAGCGTTCACTCAGTGAGTTATAACACCCAGTGAGTTTCGGGACCTCAGGGTCACCACTCCCCGAGGCACAGAAGTACCTCAGCTCTACACCCCTCTACCTCATGGCGAGACCCGGAGGAAACAGGTCACATCAGGGCAGCCATTGAGTTGGTTACGTGGCACCAGCCCCAGAACACCTGCTCCTCCATGTATTCATCCATTCCCAGCAGTGGACTGCCTGATAAGATACCACAGTTGATCTTAGCCAAAAGGCCGAGAAGCGACCTGGACTAAGTTTCTGCCTTACCTCCTAATGGCTTCCACCCAAGTAAGCCAGTAACTGATAGCATGCCCTCAGCCTCCATGAATGATACCTTGCTGTCCTTTCTCGTGGTGGAGAACTTAGGCCACTTCTTGGAATTGTCGCTGTGGAGCAAAGTGCCCACTATCATTAATACAGTGGTCCCTCAAGTTACAATATTAATTGGTTCCAGGACGACCATTGTATGTTGAAACCATTGTATGTTGAGACCAGAACTCTATGGAAACCTGGTAATTGGTTCTGAAGCCCCAAAATGTCATCCAAAAAATAGGAAAAAGTGAGGATTACAGAAATGTAAGTAAATAACTAATGGAGATAAAGCAAGTCCTTACATATAAAAGTAATAACGATCTGCTGGGAGCTGTAAATCACTGTCTATGTCAGTGTTTCCAAACCAGGGTGTCTCCAGCTGTTGCAAAACTACAACTACCAGCATGCCCGGACAGCCAACCCTGGTTGGGAAACAATGGTTTATGTAGAGGACAGGAGCTTCTTCAGGGTCCTATACAGTACACACAGTGTCCCAAATGAAGCCGCCCTTACTTGGTGTCCAAAGGAGCAGCTAACCCTGGCACAGGTAAGGAGTAGTACAGAATATGTAATACCTCCCTGTACTGTAGGGGGCGCTACCAGACACCAGTCAGTGCATGCACTTCAGTAATACAGGTGATTTACCAGTAAAATGCCCATTCTGATTGGTCAGTTCCTCCAGTTGTGACAGGTATCACAGATCTGGACTGTCCGTAGCATTGTATGTTGAGTCTGGTTTCAAGTTACAATAGGCCAGAAAATGCCATTGTATGTTGAAACTATTGTATGTTGTGGCCACTGTAAGTTGAGGGATCAGTGTACATGGGGAAGCTCCTATAAACAGGGACAGTACATGTCCTTTACGGACAGCTGGGTCAATGTTTGGCGCAGCTAGGGTCGCCACCTTTCTTGCCAAACAATCTTGGCCGTGCTCATTTGCATTATTAATTATTCTTGCGTGACATCACAGGATACACATATACAGGGGAAATTTTGTCCTATTCTGACACCTATAACTTTTTTATTTCTCCTTATACGGGCCTGTATTATGGCTCATTATTTGCGCCCCATCTGTAGTTTTTAACAGGACCATTTTTTGTTTTGACCTGGCTTTTTTGATCACTTTTTATAAATTAAATTCAAGAGTTGCAGTTAGTTACTAACTACAACTCCCAGCATGCCCTGATACAGCCTATGGGTCAGCAGCTGCCCCAAACGAAAACTACAACTCCCAGCATGTTGGACTATATAGTAGTATTTAGTATAGGTCAGTGTTTCCCAACCAGGGTGCCTCCAGCTGTTGCAAAACTACAACTCCCAGCATGTTGGACTATATAGTAGTATTTAGTATAGGTCAGTGTTTCCCAACCAGGGTGCCTCCAGCTGTTAGTTTTTAAAAACCTAAACAACTGGTGCCTATATGTTACTGTCACATTAGTATCATTCAGATTTGGTCTTCTGGAGCTTGAAAGGGGATGGATATAGTCCTAGGAGACCTCAGGGTATCATATACCACCTTTTAGGGCACCGGGAACATTTTTACATCGGCCTCCGAATCAGGTTCAAATTGAACGACTGTTATGATAAAATTTGACCTGAAACACATTTTGAGAAATTGACTTGTAGCAGGGACTATGTCTGAGCTGTAATGGAGATAAAACCTATACATTATATACAGTGAGGTACACCCTGCCCCTGTATACTTTATACCTCTTGGGTTGCAGCAGTGGGGGATATAATTTAAGCTGAATTTACTGCTCACTCATAAAAATGTTCTTAGTGACTAAAGGAACATGTAACCTCCTGTAGAATATTATAGGTACAAGAGAGGACTCCGCCTAAATCACATTGTGCTGTAATAACTGTATTATGTCTTGTTCACGTGTAACAAGTGCTGTATACATATAATCTGTCCTTACTGTAAGGACCTCTGTGTGTAGTGACGTCCTGCACAGCTTCAGTGTAATATGAAGGATAGGACAGAGGTTTGTACCTGTGATCAGACAGGAAATGAATACAACGTACAATGTATCTGTGATCAGACAGGAGATGAATACAATGTACAATGTATCTGTGATCAGACAGGAGATGAATACAATGTATCTGTGACCAGACAGGAGATGAATACAATGTACAATGTATCTGTGATCAGACAGGAAATGAATACAATGTACAATGTATCTGTGATCAGACAGGAGATGAATACAATGTATCTGTGATCAGACAGGAAATGAATACAATGTACAATGTATCTGTGATCCCTGACATGTGAACCTGAGCAGCCTGATAGAAACAAAGCAGGCTGATAATGTTATGTGGGTCCTCTTATAGGGACCCTAGTGGCTGGTACTGTTATGTGGGTCCTCTTATAGGGACCCTAGTGGTTGGTACTGTTATGTGGGTCCTCTTATAGGGACCCTAGGGGTTGGTACTGTTATGTGGGTCCTCTTATAGGGACACTGGCAGCTGGTAGTGTAATGTGGGTCCTCTTATAGGGACACTATCGGCTGGTACTGTAATGTGGGTCCTCTTATAGGGACCCTTGTGGTCGGTACTGTTATGTGGGTCCTCTTATAAGGAACCTAGTGGTTGGTAGTGTTATGTGGGTCCTCTTATAGGGACCCAATTGGTTGGTACTGTTATGTGGGTCCTCTTATAGGGAACCTAGTGGTTAGTACTGTTATGTGGGTCCTCTTATAGGGACACTATCGGCTGGTACAGTAATTTGGGTCCTCTTATAGGGACCCTTGTGGTTGGTACTGTTATGTGGGTCTTCTTATAAGGAACCTAGTGGTTGGCACTGTTATGTGGGTCCTCTTATAGGAATAGTAGCAGTTAGTACTGTTATGTGGGTCCTCTTATAGGGACACTGGTGGTGGTTAGAAATGTTATCTGGGTCCTCTTATCGGGGCACTGGTGGTTAGTACTGTTATGTGGGTCCTCTTATAGGGACACTGGTGGTTAGTACTGTTATGTGGGTCCTCTTATAGGGACACTGGTGGTGGTTAGAAATGTTATCTGGGTCCTCTTATCGGGGCACTGGTGGTTAGTACTGTTATGTGGGTCCTCTTATAGGGACACTGGTGGTTAGTACTGTTATGTGGGTCCTCTTATAGGGACACTGGTGGTTAGTACTGTTATGTGGGTCACAGGTAAAGTACGAGCTGATCAGCTACCACCGGACCATCCTCCCAAAACCAACGCACGGCAGGTGTATGGCAGCACCGAATGCAGAAACACGGAAGAAATGCCGTCGACCATAGTGGGTCGTTATATAGACGACTGCATTTACATTTGGAGATCAGATGAACAACATTTATCATCATTTATCTCCTATTTAAATTCTAATGCAGACTATGTATCTTTTACTGTTACTCTGTTCAATAGGGAGGTGCCTTTTTTGGATCTCACCCTAATAGGTGATCCTACACAATCTAAAATTATTTCTAAGACATTTCATAAGGATACCTATGTTAATTCTACCCTACATGCATCGTCGTGTCACCCGTTCCATGTCATTAAAAATGTACCTATAGGAGAGGCCATACGTGCCCGTAGAAATTGTACCCGTACTGAGGACTTTGACAGGGAAATGAGTGACATGACGACCAGATTGAAGAATAGAGGTTATCCTGAGTGGACTTTAAAACGGGCCTCCAACATAGTATCCCTTAAAAATAGATCTCAACTCATTCAACCTAGAGAATCCAACCTAGAACGTAAAAATCAGCTGTCCTCCCATCCTCACCGCAAACCGGTTATGTTTTGTACTCAATATAGTAATGATTTTCGTGACGTTTGCGGGATCGTACATAAGTTTATGCCTATTATTCTTTCTGATCCTGCACTCGCCACGTCCATGACAGGGGGCTATAGATGCATATCTCGGCGTGCCCCCACTTTGGGACAATTATTGTCCCCTAGTCTTTTTTTGAGTACTCCTAAAGCTACCGCTACCGTCATCCTGGTTCCTACGGATGCGGACACTCCGTCTGCACCTGTTGTACCAGGATGAGAGTTGGTGACACGTTCACTTCTTACGCCACTGGGTCTGAATACAAGATTAAGCAGTACATTAACTGTAATACGACCTTTGTCATTTATTTAATTTCTTGTAGGACATGTAAAACCCAGTATGTGGGATGTACATCAACACCCCTCAAAGTGAGAATCAGGAAGCATTTATCAGATGTTGCACATTTTAATTCACGTCACATCTCCACTGTTTCCTCACATTGTGACCTAAAACATGCGGGCGGAACCTCCACTCTGCATGTCCAGGGCATTGAGCGTGTCACTGCTCCCTTACGGGGAGGTGATCACAGAAAAAAACTCCTGTCACGGGAGGTTTTCTGGATCATGACTTTAGATTCCCGTTGGCCTAAAGGTCTGAACAAGAGACAAGATATCCTTTTACATTATTAATATGTCTCCTGTTTTTTCCTTGCGCTATACGGTTCTATGTCCATTCCAATATACTAACTATTTCTCGTCAGGCTGTTCTGTTCTTGTTCATCCCCCATAACATTATTTTATATTTATTATTATTTTTGCTCATATTTACATGTTTTTCAGTATGGATAACCTATATATTTAACATATTTCTTAATTGTATTCATACTAAATACTTTATAATGTTACATGGGGGAACTATTACATCTTTGTGCTTGTGATCATGATGAAAAAGGTTTTTATTTACACTTGGTAAATCTTCTTCCCACTTGTATTTATGCAAGGGTTAAGGTCTTGTGGGATTGGGAACTCCTCCCTTCCCCACATCACTTCCCCTATATAAGTTGGGCATTTTTTTTATCTTACTCTGTATGACTAAGGGCGTTCTGTTACACGCCTGAAACGCGTAACCCTGTATTTACCGTTCCTGTTTTTATCCATTTAATAAATCTGGGATCCGCTATACCTCGCTGGCATTTCTTCCTTGTTATGTGGGTCCTCTTATAGGGACACTATCAGCTGGTACTGTATGTGAGTCCTCTATTAGGGACAATAGCAGTTAGTACTGTTATATGGGTCCTCTTATAGTGATACAAGCGGTTGGCACTGTTATGAAGGTAGCGGTTAGTACTGTTATGTGGGTCCTCTTATAGGGACATTACCGGCTGGTACTGTTATGTGGGTCCTCTTATAGGGACATTACCGGCTGGTACTGTTATGTGGGTCCTCTTATAGGGACATTACCGGCTGATACTGTTATATGGGTCCTCTTATAGGGACATTACCGGCTAGTACTGTTATGTGGGTCCTCTTATAGGGACATTACCGGCTGGTACTGTTACGTGGGTCCTCTTATAGGGACACCTAGGGCTGGTATTGTTATTTGGTGCCACTTATGGGAATGCTGGCAGTTACTGTTATGTTGGTCTTCTAGGGACACCCTGTCATTGCCATTAAGAACTGAGTGAATAATTGATTGAACATTGCAAAATTACAACAAATTCAAAATCTTAATTTAAAAACCGTAATAGTCACTTTTTATCTCCACTTATATTTATCCTCATTATTCATAGAGCGATAATAAATCATCTTCATTCACAGGTCACATTGATTCCGGGGCCACAGACCGGCAGGTGCGCACATCACAATGTCTTCCTCTCATATATAGTAATGACTCCAGCTGGGGTCGCACTGTGCATCGTCCATAGAGTTCCCCTCATGACCACATTACAATAAATAGTATTGAGGTTCCCAGTAGGACCGCTCCCGTTGTGGCCGTGTTGTGTGCGGCTCCGTCGGTCATGGATGTTGTAGTTGTAGCGTTGAGTCCTCGGTTGTTGCAGAGGTCGGTGTTGCAGCAGGATATGATCTGAGAATTTCCGAGTTCGTCCATATCGTTGTTTATACAGGTCACAGCTCTGGCGCAGCCGCGGATCACAACCTCATTCCCTTGGAAGGGGTAACCTGAAATATAAGAGATACACGGGGACACTTATCATCGGTGATTTGGTAAGCGAGTTCTCTAGGCTTTTTTTTTGTTTCTTGCTTTTGGTTTTGCTTATGTAAGACACATTTATTATACTATCACAGGGGGTTGATAAATTTGGCGCACATAAGCAAAAACCAATAAATGACTTCAGAACACCAATTTGCAGCTTTGAAAAAAAAATGTGCAATATATATATGTGTGTGTTTATTACATTTTTTTACCACTTTTTTTCCCATAAATGTACTAACTCATTTTTTTTTTTACTTCTCATTTCAGATCCGTGTATCCTGTGGATTAATTTCGATTCGGAGGAGTACGGTGATCAGGGTTTTTTTTTTTTGTGTTAATGTTAAAATGGTTAACGAGGGCTTGTGGGGCAGTGTTTTTTTGGAAAAAAATGTTTTTAAACGTGTTGTGTTTTTTTTTCATTTGCTTTACAGGCTTAGTAGTGGAAGTCGTCTAATAGGTGGAGTTCATTACTAAGCCGGGCTTAACGTTAGCCTCAAAAGCATTTAGTGCTAACCCCCAATTATTACCCTGGTGCCCACCGCCACAGGGGTACTGGGAAGAACCGGTACCAACAGGCCCGATGCATCAAAAATGGTGCTCCTGGGCCTAGGCGGTAACAGGCTGGCATTATTTAGGATAGGTAGAGTCAGTAACAATGCTCCTTGCCCACCCTGGTAACGTCAGGCTGTTGCTGTTTGGTTGGTATTTGGCTGAAAATTAGGGGGAACCCTATGCTTTTTTTTTTGCATAAATAATTATTTAAAAAAAAAAAACGCATAGGGTTAACCCTAATTTTTAGCCAAATACCAACCAAACAGTAAAAGCCTGACATTACCAGGGTGGGCAAGGAGCATTGTGACTGACCCTACCTATCCTAAATAACACCAGCCTGTTACCATTTTTGACGCTCTGGGCCTGTTGGTGTCGGCTCTTCCCTGCACCCCTGTGGCGGTGGGTACCGGTGTAATAATTGGGGATTAATGCTATTTTTGTGGCTATGCTTAGCCCCAGCTTAGTAATGGACTTTGTCTATAAGACCGCTTCTACTACTAAGCCTGTCAAGTAAATAAAAAATAAAAAAACACAACACGTTTAAAAAACTTTTATTCCAAAAAACACAAGCGCTCATTAACCATTTTATTAGCATTAAACAGAAAGAAAAAAAATGCTGATCATCGACGCAGTCCACCAAATCCGAAGTGTCAACAGGATACACGGATCTGATATGAGAAAAAAAACAAACAAGAAAAATAGGTTAATACATTTATTGTCACGCTCCCGTGCATCTCCCGTGCTGCACGCCCACAACTCCCAGCATGCTCTTACAGTAAGGACATGCTAGGAGTTATAGTCATGTGGTGCGGGAGATGTGCGGGCGAGTGACAAGCTTGTCACCCCCCCCCCCGCTGCATGACTACAACTCCCAGCATGCTCTTACTGTAAGAGCATGCTGGGAGTTGTAGTTATGTAGCGGGTGGTAGATGTGTGGCGCGAGCGGGTGGGAGACAAGGGGGGGTATGTAAAGCAGTGTCCCCGTCCCCACATTCAGTTAGATAGAGTAGGGGGATAGAATCAGATGGGGCCCGGGTTCATATTTCTCGCTGAGGTTGTGATTTCGGCTCCAGTGGGAAATATAACAATCTGCTCTCCAAGGCCGTTTTGTAGCAGGTCCGGGCTGGTTTACATTTACGCTGTTTTGGGGGGGTTGTGACTTTTTGTTCAACTTTCACTTGATAAATCCCGGACCGCTAAAAAAAGTGGAGAATAAAACTCACTTTCATACGCTCTCTTGTAGCTTTTTGCTTACAGCCAAAAATTTGCTTAGGTGTTAATGCGACTTTTATGCACAAAAGAAGAGCTCAAAATCCTTGGATAACCCCCCCCCCCCCCCCAATGTGTTATGTTCTCTTCTCATCTGCAGTTTTGTATATGAGCAGTGAAGGGTCTGTATATAGAGCAAAACTAAGATTTAAGGTTTTCACACATAAATAACCCCAAGAACGATCATGTGTTTTGGTTCTGCAATCTCCACAATTTCGTAATTCCCTTAGTCGCCTTCTCTGCACCCGTTTTGTTCACCCATGTTCTCCTTATACATAAACGCCTAAAACTGTGCATAATATTCCATGTGTGGTCTGCAAAACTGTATCAGTGCATCACCCCAGTAGTAAGGAGATTACATGAGGAGGAGGTTTGTTACAGTGTGTCACCCCAGTAGTAAGGAGATTACATGAGGAGGAGGTTTGTTACAGTGTGTCACCCCAGTAGTAAGGAGATTACATGAGGAGGAGGTTTGTTACAGTGTGTCACCCCAGTAGTAAGGAGATTACATGAGGAGGAGGTTTGTTACAGTGTATCACCCCAGTAGTAAGGAGATTACATGAGGAGGAGGTTTGTTACAGTGTGTCACCCCAGTAGTAAGGAGATTACATGAGGAGGAGGTTTGTTACAGTGTGTCACCCCAGTAGTAAGGAGCGGCGCGAGCAGGAGGAGCGGCGGCCGGAAAGTGCAGCTGAGAAGGCTGCAGTGAAGATCGCAATAAGTGATCTTCACTGTGGCCTTCTAAAAGCTGCAAAACTACAACTCCCAGCATGCCCAGACAGCCAAAGGCTGTCTGGGCATGCTGGGAGTTGTAGTTTTGCAACATCTGGAGGTTCACAGTTTGGAGACCACTGTGTAGTGGTCTCCAAACTGTAGCCCTCCAGATGTTGCAAAACTACAACTCCCAGCATGCCCAGACAGTCAGGGATGCTGGGCGTGTAGTTCTGCAATATCTGGCCCTTCAGATGTTGCAGAACTACAACTCCCAGCATGCCTGGACAGTCTGGGCATGCTTGGAGTTGTAGTTTTGCAACATCTGGAGGGCTACAGTTTGGAGGCCACTGTTCTTCCCCAGTTGTTGCATAACTACAACTCCTAGCATGCCCAGACTGTCCAGGCATGCTGGGAGTTGTAGTTCTGCAACATCTGAAGGGCCAGATAATGCAGAACTACACGCCCAGCATCCCTGACTGTACGGGCATGCTGGGAATTGTAGTTTTGCAACAGCTGTAGGCACACTGGTTGGGAAACACTGAGCTAGAGTCTGTTTCCTAACTCAGTGGTTCCAACCCGTGTGCCTCCAGCTGTTGCAAAACTACAACTCCCAGAGTGCACTGACAGACCGTACATGCTGGGAGTTGTAGTCTTGCAACAGCTGGAGGCACATGGGTTGGAATCACTGAGCTAGAGTCTGTTTTCTAACTCAGTGGTTCCCCACCAGTGTGCCTACAGCTGTTGTAAAACTACAACTCCCAGCATGTACGGTCTGTCAGTGCATTCTGGGAGTTGTCATTTTGCCACAGCTGAAGGTTTGGGGCGCCCCCCCCCCCCCATGTGAATGTACAGGGTACATTCACACGGGCGGGTTTACAGTGGGTTTCAATCAAGGAAACTTACTGTGAACCCCCGCCTGTGTGAATGTACCCTAACAACACTACACTACACTAACAAATAGTACAAAGTAAAACACTACACATACACCCCCTTACACGTCGCCCCCCCCCCCCCAATAAAAATGAAAAACGCCTCAGACGGTAGTGTTTCCTAAACGGCGCCTCCAGCTGTGGCAAAACCACAACTCCCAGTGTTGCCGGACAGCCATAGACTGTCCTGGCAGGCTGGGAGTCTTGCAGCAGCTGGAGGCACCCTGTGGGAGACACTGCTGTAGGGTTTTGGTGGAGACAAGCCCCATCCTTGTAACCGGGTCCACCCCTACTGCAAATTCCTTATTCAGGCCTCAAATGCGCATGGCGCTCTCTCACTTCAGAGCCCTGTCGTATTTCAAGGCAACAGTTTAGGGCCACATATGGGGTATGTCCGTACTCGGGAGAAATTGCGTTACAAATTTTGGGGGGAATTTTCTCCCATTACCCTTCGTAGAAATGGTAAATTTGGGGAAAAAAACTGCACTTTAGTGAAATTTGTTTTTTTTCATTTACACATCCGAATTTAACGAAAAGTCGTCAAACACCTGTGGGGTGTTAAGGCTCACCGGACCCCTTGTTATGTGCCTTGAGGGGTGTAGTTTCCAAAATAGTATGCCATGTGTTTTTTTTTTTTTTTTGCTGTTCTGGCACCAGAGGGGCTTCCTAAATGTGACATGCCCCCAAAAACCATTTCAGCAAAATTCACTCTCCAAAATCCCATTGTCGCTCCTTCCCTTCTGAGCCCCCTACTGCGCCCGCCGAACACTTGACATACACATATGAGGTATTTCCATACTCAAGAGAAATTGGGTTACAAATTTTGGGGGGCTTTTTCTCCTTTTACCCCTTTTAAAATTTCAAAAACTGGGTCTACAAGAACATGCGAGTGTAAAAAATTAAGATTTAGAATTTTCTCCTTCACTTTGCTGCTATTCCTGTGAAACACCTAAAGGGTTAACAAACTTACTGAATGTCATTTTGAATACTTTGGGGGGTGCAGTTTTTATAATGGGGTCATTTATGGGGTATTTCTAATATGAAGGCCCTTCAAATCCACTTCAAAACTGAACTGGCCCCTAAAAAATTCCGATTTTGAAACAATTTTGTGAAAAATTGGAAAATTGCTTCTGAACTTTTAAGCCCTCTGATGTTTTCCAAAAGTAAAAACATGTCAACGTTATGATGCAAACATAAAGTAGACATATTGTATTTGTGAATCAAAATATTATTTATTTAGAATGTTTATTTTCCTTACAAGCAGAGAGCTTCAAAGTTAGAAAAATGCAAAATTTTCAATTTTTTCATCAAATTTTTGAATTTTTCACCAAGAAATGATGCAAGTATCGACAAAAATTTACCACTAACATAAAGTAGAATATGTCACGAAAAAACAATCTCGGAATCAGAATGAAAAGTAAAAGCATCAGAGTTATTAATGCTTAAAGTGACAGTGGTCAGATTTGCAAAAAATGCTCCCGTCCTTAGGGTTATAATGGGCTCCATCCCCAAGGAGTTAATCTATGATACATCAAAAGTTTTTTTAGCAGATTCTGGCTTAGGGACTTGATGACAGATGTCTTGGTAGCTCATGGAGGGAGCACTCACCTACGTCCGGGCTCAGTACGGTCGTCTTGCACACGTTATTGGCTCCTGTGCAGTTCCTCTGGTCCGTACACTCCGCGCTAAACGTTTCCTCCGGGCAGTAGTAACAAAGTATTGATCCACCTTTAAAGAGACAAAATAAAATAAGATAAATAAATACAAATAAATATTACTTAACAGATCCTTAGTAACACCCTGTCTTATATTCCAGTCATATCCAGAACTGCAATATTTCTTGACAGATATCATGTCTTACACTCCAATCACATCCAGAGCTGCATTTACAATTCTTCAACTTCAACTTTCAGGTGTAGTATAATTTAGAGTTGCTGAGTCTTAGCTGCTAATTTCAGCAGGGGGGGGGGGGGGGGGGCAGTATTCTGCTCTGATACAGGAAAATAAAAAAATTCTACAATTACAATGTGTAAATAAAAACATAGAAACAAATTTATGAAATAAATCAATATATACAAAATCAATCGATCGATCAACATATATATGAAATAAATGAATATATACAAAATAAATCAATAAATCAATATATATATATTCTATAAAAATACATAAATATAAAATAAAATAAATAAAATAGAACAGTAAAAAAAAAAAAACTAGATAAATAAATAACTTATCAAAAAAGAAAACATGAACCTCCATCACCGGCCCAAACATTCGAGGACCTAGAACTGTAAATCATCTATATCAAAAATTCAAACTATTCAAAATAAAAAATAAAAAAATATTGGAAACACACTATTTTTGTAATTTCCACAACAAACAAGAAAAAGAGAAAACATTTTTTTTTTCCTAAAAGATAACGCAGCTCATCTCACCAGGCTGGGGAAAGAGGGTCAGGGCGACCAAGACGATCCCAAGAACCTTCATGTTGGCTTCTTACTGTTGAGGGACAGAAGATCTTATGATGATCCAGATCCTCGGCTTCTCTAGAAGCTTCTCTTTGGACGTCTCGTCTTGGAGGATCTGGTGATGGAGATGTCGGCTCCTTTATATATATATATATATATATATATATATATATATATACATAATGTATAGTAGTCAATCATTTCCTTCACACGTCATCGCTATAGACTTAATGAAGTCATTTAGGCTCTCGAGGGCCTGTTTTAAAATTGTATGTATTTAAAGGTGAGCAGCCGAGTGCTCAGCACGCCCTATAGACGCTCCCGACTTACATTATGGACTCAGGTATTTCAGGTTGTTATATATCATCCTGCAGGGAGAATCTCTGGAGTCTGGGAACTGTTAGATTATTCCAAATTTTTTTTTTTTTCTCTCTATTATTTATTTATTTTTGCTGTTTATTTCTTGCCTATTTTCTATATTATTGAGTAAAGGGCAGTCGTCAAAAATGTAACTTTATGGAACCTTTGTATACGAAATCTTAGTTTTTATTTGTGTACAGTCATCTTTTTATTAGATACATTGTTGAAGTGTTCTGCAGCTTCATAACAGTTGCGGTGCAATTTCTCAAATAACTTTTATGTGACTGCATTTTTTTTGGGTTCTTTATATACTTTTATATATATATATATATATATATATATATATATATATATATATATGGGAATATGCAAATCAGCTCATTACATCACCTTTTCAGGCGATGTTCCCTGGTATCAGCTTAGCTTCAGTTACGGAATATAAAAAACTAATCGGGATTAATGTCAAGCCAGAACTCTCTCTCCCAGAAGGAAAGAGCACCCATCTGCAGATGGGTGCTCTTTCCTTCTGGAGAGAGAGTTCTGGTTTGGCATTAATCCCGATTAGCTTTTTATATTCCGTAACTGGAGCTAAGCTGATACCAGGGATGATGTAATGAGCTGATTTGCATATTCCCCTACCCAGAATGCCTGCGGAGTGCTTAGTGGCCCTTGAAAGCTCCGTCACACCAGGAGTGGTGAACTCTCCCTGAGTTAAATACTCATCCCGTTTAGTTTATATAATATATATATATATATATATATATATATATATATATATATATATACATATACATATATATACATATACATATATACAGTGGTCCCTCAACGTACGATGGTAATCCGTTCCAAATGGACCATGGTTTGTTGAAACCATCGTATGTTGAGGGATCCGTGCAATGTAAAGTATAGGACAGTGGTCTACAACCTGCAGACCTCCAGATGTTGCAAAACTACAACACCCAGCATGCCCGGACAGCCGTTGGCTGTCCGGGCATGCTGGGAATTGTAGTTTTGCAACATCTGGAGGTCCGCAGGTTGAAGACGACTGGTATAGGAAGTTATACTCACGTGTCCCCGCCGCTCCGAACCGTCACCGCTGCCCTGGATGTCGCCTTCCATCACTGTCGCCGCGTCCCCGGGTGTCCCCAATGCTCCGGCAAGGCCTCTGCTTCCCCGACATCCTCGCTCTCCGTAGCCGCCATCATGTTGCTATGCACGCCGCTCCTATTGGATGACGGGACGGCGTGCACAGAGACGTGATGACGACGATGGAGAGCGCCGAAGATGCAGGGGATCCCGAAGAGGACGCGCCGGAGCCCCGAGGACAGGTAAGTGATCGTCAGCGGACCACACGGGGCACCGTAAACGGCTATCCGGCGGCGGCTGAAGCAGTCTGTGCTGCCGGATAGCCGTTTATGCGATGGCCCCGACATACAAAAGCATCGTATGTTGATGCTGCCTCTGAGAGTGATCGTATGTTGAAATGATCGTATGTTGGAGTCATCGTAGGTCGGGGGGGTCACTGTACAAGGTAGAGATGTAAACTACACAGCAGTGTCCACGCTGATCCTTGTAAGCCCCAACAGCAGATGTAGGGAGTCAACGACAGTGGCTTACGGTGGTGGCGGTAGTTGTAGTAGTAGTCGTGACGTGGTGCTTTGATAACTATTCCCCTTGAGTTTGGGCCCCTTCTCCATTCTGTTGACTCAGAAGGACGTATGGACAGTAGTCAGTCCATCTAAGCTCTGACCATTGCTGAAACTAAGGTAGAGGAGCAATGGCACAAAATCCACCTAAATCCACCTATGACCACCAGCCCAGTGCTTGCAGGATGCTCCCAGTTGCTGTAGAGGGTGCCTAATGGCTTGCAAGTTTGACTCCCCTTGGAAGCCATAAGAACCCCCTCAATGCCTTAATCTAGTTAGTGGGGTAAGAGGGTAATGTTTCTCCTGGAGTAGAGCATCTTAAAGACATGTGGAGACTTAATGGGGTACTCCACCCCTAGACATCTTAAGCCCTATCCTAAGGATAGGGGATAAGATGTATGACTGCTGGGGTCCGGCCAGACCCCCGCGGTCAGACATCTTATCCCCTATCCTTAGGATAGGGCATAAGATGTCTAGGGGTGGAGTACCCCTTTAAAGGCAATTTATGCTCCACTGGGAATTCTAAAAAGAAAGGATCTGTCACGCCCCCTTTTCCAGGTAGCTTTTCCTTTAAAGTCAGTGTTTTAGTCCAACTCGGAGTCTTAGAACATGACTGGGAATGTATGGCAAGCCATTTCCTGTTTCCTTCTGGTGAGATTTTTGGTTTGGCATACACTCCAAGTTATGTTCTAAGACTCTTGGTTGGATTAAAACACTGACTTTAAGGGAAAGCTTCTTTGCGTATCCTTTCAACCTAGTTAGAGATGTACCAGAACTGTCATTCCATTACTCCATCTCTCTCAGCAGTTGTACTACTACTCTCATCCTTCTTACAGCCGTCCTCATCATAACTGTTGACAAACCACTGCTGTCACGTTGGGATAGAGTTCTGCCCTAAACTTGCCCACACCCTCTGTGCCCTGCCTACTTGCGTACCCGTCCTGAGCAACGGGTCCAACAACCACGAAGACGGTCCCTACCTAACTACCTGCAGGGACTGACAGTCAAAATAATAAATTACAATACAGTAGGTGTCGGGAAACAGCTGGAGGCACACAAAACTAACAGAAATAAAACTAAACACACACACACACACACTGAAATCATAGTCAGACAGGCCGGTTTAGCAACAGATGAGGTACCAAAAAACAGATGCAGAAGAAAGGTCAAAAAGCAGAGCCGAGATCAATATCCAAAAATTCAGAGAACAACGATGCTGGTTACTGGAAACTAGTTCTTTCACTGGCAACTAAATATAGAGTGAGCTGGACTAAAAAGCTCACCCTACAGGTGCAGGCTCAGCACGATTAGCTGCTACAGCCCAGAATGGCTAGGGCATAGCCAAGCAACCAGGCCAAGCCAAACCGCAGGAATGGTTAACCCTTCAAGTTCCTTCAAGTTCTGTCTTTTCCCTCATATTTACACTGAAGCTCTCCTTGATTAGCTCTGCAGGACGTCACTACAAACAGCAAGGACAGATTGATACATGTGAACAGGATGTAATACAGTTATTACAGCACAATGTGATTTAGGCGGAGTCCTCTCTTGTACCTGTAATATTCTACAGCAGGTTACATGTTCCTTTAGTCACTTAGGGAATTTTTATAAGCAATAAATTTAGCTGAAAGCATCTCAACCCCGCTGCAACCCAAGAGGTACGAGTCTGAATCAAGTGAAGGGTGATGTTTACCACATTCTGTATAATAAACAGTGTATACTAATGTAGCAGAGCTGTATGGGTCATGGTCCCTTTTGATGCCCTGTTTTATAGTCCTAAGGCAAATAAAATAGTTTTTATAGTGATATCATGATGAATTGTGCCAAATGACCAGCTTAGCTCTGCTACATCTGCATCTATGGAGAGGCCAGACCTGGTATCAGTTTAGTTCAGCTTGATAAGAAAGATATATAAAATTATATAAAAAAAACATATATATATATATATATGTATATATATATATATATATATATATATATATATATATATATATATATATACAGTGATCCCCCGACCTACGATGGCCCCGACATACGATCATTTCAGCATACGATCACTCTCAGAGGCAGCATCACACGTTGAAGGCAGCATCAACCTACAATGCTTTTGTATGTCGGGGCCATCGCATAAACGGCTATCCCTCAGCGCAGACTGCTTCAGCTGCCCCCGGATAGCCGTTTACGGTGCCCCGTGTGGTCCGCTGACGATCACTTACCTGTCCTCGGGGCTCCGGCGCGTCCTCTTCGGGATCCCCTGCATCGTCGGCGCTCTCCATCGTCGTCATCACATCGCTGCGCACGCCGTCCCGTCATCCAATAGGAGCGGCGTGCGTATCGACGTGATGGCGGCGACAGACAGTGAGGATCCCGGGGAAGCAGAGGCCTTGCCGGAGTGTCGGGGACACCACGGGGACGCGGCGACAGCGATGGACAGCGACATCCAGGGCAGCGGTGACGAGCGGTGACGGTCCGGAGCGGCGGGGACAGGTGAGTATAACCTCCAATACCAGTGGTCTTCAACCTGCAGACCTCCAGATGTTGCAAAACTACAACTCCCAGCATGCCCGGACAGCCGTTGGCTGTCCGGGCATGCTGGGTGTTGTAGTTTTGCAACATCTGGAGGTCCGCAGATTGGAGACCACTGTCCTATACTTTATATTGCACGGATCCCTCAACATACGATGGTTTCAACAAACGATGGTCCATTTGGACCGGATTACCATCGTATGTTGAGTGACCACTGTACTGATACGGACCTGCAGTATTCTCCTGTACATCCATATCTGCCTCCAGACCTCTGCCCTTCACGTCTCTTAGTATTCCCTGCTTGTTCATTGTCTGCGAAGAGTTTCCTGAGACGTGATTATTCATTAGATATTTTACAGTCATTTCATGGCGGAAGGTCATGTAATCCTACTTGTGACTCCTCGTAATTTCTTTGGGGCAGATTTTACAGCGATTGGATCTATATAAACAATGAAATGATGCCCGAAGCTGAACGTATTCTCATGTCATCAATGCCATGTGCACTGTCATTAAAACTATTTTTTGCTATTACACTCCATATGGTAAATAAATAAAAAAAATCTTTCTAATGCAATTTGCTTTAAAAAAAAATTTCATTTGTGTTTAAAAAAGCTGCCACTAGGTGTCTCCCTACTTGTCCAGAGCACATTTCCCCCCCATCTCTTGCACAGACTTTGGACTCCTGCTGGTCCAAAATCAGGAAATGCAGTCTCGAGTGCTGAGGGGTATGTGTGCAGCCTTAGCCAATCATAGCTCATCTCACACTGAACTGCTCTGGTCTGTGTGTAGCAGAGTGAGGGAGGAACTTCTCCCCTGTATGGCTTCAGATGATGTCACGCCTGCGGGGGAACGCCCCATTCCCAGTCTGTGAATCTGACTGAGACTGAACAGAAAATACAGAACAATATCAAAGTAGAAAACTAAAAAAAATAATAAAAATAAAGGCCGGGGGTGGTTTATCATGATGGGGCAGTGAGCTGGGGGGGATATAAAATATAACAGGATCATGAGAGGTTCTCTTTAAAGGGGTATTCCAGGAAAAAACTTTTTTTTTATATATCAACTGGCTCCAGAAAGTTAAACAGATTTGTAAATGACTTATATTAAAAAATCTTAATCCTTTCAGTACTTATGAGCTTCTGAAGTTAAGGATGTTCTTTTCTGTCTAACTGCTCTCTGATGACGTGTCTCGGGAACCGCCCAGTTTAGAAGCAAATCCCCATTGCAAACCTCTTCTAAACTGGGCGGTTCCCGAGACAGGTGTCATCAGAGAGGATTTAGACAGAAAAGAACAACCTTAACTTCAGAAGTTCATAAGTACTGAAAGGATTAGGATTTTTTAATAGAAGTAATTTACAAATCTTTTTAACTTCCTGGAGCCAGTTGATATATAAAAAAAGTGTTTTTCCTGGAATACCCCTTTAATGTCCCCAACCAAGGATAGCAGCAAGGGTAGAAATGTGCCCGCCAAACCAAACATAATATTAAATTAATATTAAAGAACCAAAATTAAACAGTAACATGTAACATGAATGAACACATACGATGTACCCAACCTGGGCCAACACGTAGTATTTAACCCACGCCTACATGACAGTGCCTTCTTTTATTACAGGGCAGCGAGGTGTCACGTATAGATGAATTACATAAAAACATATGAATACATTTCCCAGAATATCAAGCAGGTGTTTTTATTAGGTCACACGCCTCGGCCACTTCTAGGAAAAAGGTTTTCTAGGCCGTACCTGTAATTTATCAATAGACTTGATGGCAATGACGCAGGTGTCCTCCTGGAACATTATCCTTACTATTAAAGGGGTATACCAGGAAAAAACTTTTTTATATATATATATATATATATATCAACTGGCTTCAGAAAGTTAAACAGATTTGTAAATTACTTCTATTAAAAAATCTTAATCCTTTCAGTACTTATGAGCTTCTGAAGTTGAGTTGTTTTTTTCTGTCTACCTGCTCTCTGATGACTCACGTCCTGGGAGCTGTGCAGTTCCTATGGGGATATTCTCCCATCATGCACAGCTCCCGGGACGTGACATCATCATTGAGCAGTTAGACAGAAAACTTCAGAAGCTAATAACTATAGGAAGGGTTAAGATTTTTTAATAGAAGTAATTTACAAATCTGTTTATCTTTCCGGAGCCAGTTGATATATATATATATATATATATATATATATATATATATATATATATATATATAAAAAGGTTTTGCCTGGAATACCCCTTTAAGGTTGTTCTTTTCTGTCTCTGATGACACCTGTCTCTGGAAACGCCCAGTTTAGAAGAGGTTTTCTATGGGGATTTGCTTCTAAACTAGGCGGTTCCCGAGACAGGTGTCATCAGAGAGGATTTAGACAGAAAAGAACAACCTTAACTTCAGAAGCTCATAAGTACTGAAAGTATTAAGATTTTTTAATAGAAGTAATTTACAAATCTGTTTAACTTTCTGGAGCCAGTTGAAATAAAGTTTTTTTCCTGGAATACCCCTTTAACATTGTGAGATAAAAAGCTCTGCAGTGTCCCTCTTATGGACAGGTGCCCAAAACTGAACAGCATATTCCAGGTGAGGCCGTACCAATGCTTTATAAAGGGGGAGTATTATACACTATAGACTGTACCAATGCTTTATAAAGGGGAGTATTATGTCCCTGTCCCTTGAGTCCAGGCCTATTTTGATACATGACAATATCCTGCCGGCTTTGGAAGCAGCAGCCTGACATTGTGCTATTCTGTAGTCTGTGATCTACAAGTCACCCAGATCCTTCTCTACCAGTGACTCTGCCAGTTTAATCCCCCCTAAGACATACGATGCTGCAGGTTATTAGTATACACAGCCCCCCTCTATATACACAGCCCCCCCTCTATATACACAGCCCCCTCTATATACACAGCCCCCCTCTATATACACAGCCCCCCCTCTATATACACAGCCCCCCTCTATATACACAGCCCCCCTCTATATACACAGCCCCCCTCTATATACACAGCCCCCCTCTATATACACAGCCCCCCTCTATATACACAGCCCCCCTCTATATACACAGCCCCCCTCTATATACACAGCCCCCCTCTATATACACAGCCCCCCCCTCTATATACACAACCCCCCTCTATATACACAGCCCCCCTCTATATACACAGCCCCCCCCTCTATATACACAGCCCCCCTCTATATACACAGCCCCCCTCTATATACACAGCCCCCCCCTCTATATACACAGCCCCCCTCTATATACACAGCCCCCCTCTATATACACAGCTCCCCTCTATATACACAGCCCCCCTCTATATACACAGCCCCCCTCTATATACACAGCCCCCCTCTATATACACAGCCCCCCTCTATATACCCAGCCCCCCTCTATATACACAGCCCCCCCTCTATATACACAGCCCCCCTCTATATACACAGCCCCCCTCTATATACACAGCCCCCTCTCTATATCCACAGCCCCCCTCTATATACACAGCCCCCCTCTATATACACAGCCCCCCTCTATATACACAGCCCCCCTCTATATACACATCCTCTATATACACACCCCCCCTCTATATACACAGCCCCCCTATATACACAGCCCCCCTCTATATACACAGCCCCCCTCTATATACACATCCCCCCTCTATATACACAGCCCCCCCTCTATATACACAGCCCCCCTCTATATACACAGCCCCCCTCTATATACACAGCCCCCCTCTATATACACAGCCCCCCTCTATATACACAGCCCCCTCTATATACACAGCCCCCTTTATATACACAGCCCCCCTCTATATACACAGCCCCCCTCTATATACACAGCCCCCCTCTATATATACACAGCCCCCCCCTCTATATACACAGCCCCCCTCTATGTATACACATCCTCTATATATACAGCCCCCCCTCTATATACACATCCTCTATATATACAGCCCCCCTCTATATACACAGCCCCCCTCTATATACACAGCCCCCCTCTATATACACAGCCCCCTCTTTATACACAGCCCCCTCTATATACACAGCCCCCCTCTATATCCACAGCCCCACTCTATATACAAAGCCCCCCTCTATATACACAGCCCCCCTCTATATACAAAGCCCCCTCTATATACACAGCCCCCTCTATATACACAGCCCCCTCTATATACACAGCCCCCCTCTATATACACAGCCCCCTCTATATACACAGCCCCCCTCTATATACACAGCCCCCCTCTATATACACAGCCCCCTCTATATACACAGCCCCCTCTATATACACAGCCCCCCTCTATATACACAGCCCCCCTCTATATACACAGCCCCCTCTATATACACAGCCCCCTCTATATATACAGCCTCCCTCTATATATACAGCCCCCCTCTATATACACAGCCCCCCCTCTATATACACAGCCCCCTCTATATACACAGCCCCCTCTTTATACACAGCCCCCTCTATATACACAGCCCCCCTCTATATCCACAGCCCCACTCTATATACACAGCCCCCCTCTATATACACAACCCCCCTCTATATATACAGCCCCCCTCTATATACACAGCCCCCTCTATATACACAGCCCCCTCTATATACACAGTCCCCTCTATATACACAGCCCCCCTCTATATACACAGCCCCCTCTATATACACAGCCCCCCTCTATATACACAGCCCCCCTCTATATACACAGCCCCCCTCTATATACACAGTCCCCTCTATATACACAGCCCCCTCTATATCCACAGCCCCCCTCTATATACACAGCCCCCTCTATATACACAGCCCCCTCTATATATACAGCCTCCCTCTATATATACAGCCCCCCTCTATATACACAGCCCCCCTCCATATACACAGCCCCCCTCTATATACACAGCCCCCTCTATATACACAGCCCCCCTCTATATACACAGCCCCCCTCTATATACACAGCCCCCCTCTCTATATACACAGCCCCCCCTCTATATACACAGCCCCCCCTCTCTATATACACAGCCCCCCCTCTATATACACAGCCCCCCTCTATATACACAGCCCCCTCTATATAGACAGCCCCCCTCTATATATACACAGCCCCCCTCTATATACACAGCCCCCCCTCTATATACACAGCCCCCCTCTATATACACAGCCCCCCCTCTATATACACAGCCCCCCACTATATACACAGCCCTCCTCTATATACACAGCCCCCCTCTATATACACAGCCCCCCTCTATATACACAGCCCCCCCTCTATATACACAGCCCCCCACTATATACACAGCCCTCCTCTATATACACAGCCCTCCTCTATATACACAGCCCCCCTCTATATACACAGCCCCCCTCTATATACACAGCCCCCCATCTATATACACAGCCCCCCTCTATATACACAGCCCCCCCTCTATATACACTGCCCCCCTCTATATACACAGCCCCCTCTATATACACAGCCCCCTCTATATACACAGCCCCCCTCTATATACACAGCCCCCCTCTATATCCACAGCCCCCCTCTATATCCACAGCCCCCTCTATATACACAGCCCCCCTCTATATACACAGCCCCCCTCTATATACACAGCCCCCCCTCTATATACACAGCCCCCCCTCTATATACACTGCCCCCCCTCTATATACACTGCCCCCCCTCTATATACACAGCCCCCCTCTATATACACAGCCCCCCTCTATATACACAGCCCCCCCTCTATATACACAGCCCCCCTCTATATACACAGCCCCCCTCTATATCCACAGCCCCCCTCTATATACACAGCCCCCTCTATATACACAGCCCCCCTCTATATACACAGCCCCCCTCTATATACACAGCCCCCCTCTATATACACAGCCCCCCTCTATATCCACAACCATTCCTCTATATACACAGCCCCTCTCTATATACACAGCCCCCCTCTATATACACAGCCCCCCTCTATATACACAGCCCCCCCTCTATATACACAGCCCCCTCTATATACACAGCCCCCCCCCTCTATATACACAACCCCCCTCTATATACACAGCCCCCCTCTATATACACAGCCCCCCCCCTCTATATACACAGCCCCCCTCTATATACACAGCCCCCCTCTATATACACAGCCCCCCCCTCTATATACACAGCCCCCCTCTATATACACAGCCCCCCTCTATATACACAGCCCCCTCTATATACACAGCCCCCCTCTATATACACAGCCCCCCTCTATATACACAGCCCCCCTCTATATACCCAGCCCCCCTCTATATACACAGCCCCCCCTCTATATACACAGCCCCCCTCTATATACACAGCCCCCCTCTATATACACAGCCCCCTCTCTATATCCACAGCCCCCCTCTATATACACAGCCCCCCTCTATATACACAGCCCCCCTCTATATACACAGCCCCCCTCTATATACACATCCTCTATATACACACCCCCCCCTCTATATACACAGCCCCCCTATATACACAGCCCCCCTCTATATACACAGCCCCCCTCTATATACACATCCCCCCTCTATATACACAGCCCCCCCTCTATATACACAGCCCCCCTCTATATACACAGCCCCCCTCTATATACACAGCCCCCCTCTATATACACAGCCCCCCTCTATATACACAGCCCCCTCTATATACACAGCCCCCTTTATATACACAGCCCCCCTCTATATACACAGCCCCCCTCTATATACACAGCCCCCCTCTATATATACACAGCCCCCCCCTCTATATACACAGCCCCCTCTATGTATACACATCCTCTATATATACAGCCCCCCCTCTATATACACATCCTCTATATATACAGCCCCCCTCTATATACACAGCCCCCCTCTATATACACAGCCCCCCTCTATATACACAGCCCCCTCTATATACACAGCCCCCCTCTATATACACAGCCCCCCCTCTATATACACAGCCCCCCTCTATATACACAGCCCCCCTCTATATACACAGCCCCCCTCTATATACACAGCCCCCCTCTATATACACAGCCCCCCTCTATATACACAGCCCCCTCTATATACACAGCCCCCCTCTATATCCACAGCCCCACTCTATATACACAGCCCCCCTCTATATACACAGCCCCCCTCTATATACAAAGCCCCCTCTATATACACAGCCCCCTCTATATACACAGCCCCCTCTATATACACAGCCCCCCTCTATATACACAGCCCCCTCTATATACACAGCCCCCCTCTATATACACAGCCCCCCTCTATATACACAGCCCCCTCTATATACACAGCCCCCTCTATATACACAGCCCCCCTCTATATACACAGCCCCCCTCTATATACACAGCCCCCTCTATATACACAGCCCCCTCTATATATACAGCCTCCCTCTATATATACAGCCCCCCTCTATATACACAGCCCCCCCTCTATATACACAGCCCCCTCTATATACACAGCCCCCTCTTTATACACAGCCCCCTCTATATACACAGCCCCCCTCTATATCCACAGCCCCACTCTATATACACAGCCCCCCTCTATATACACAACCCCCCTCTATATATACAGCCCCCCTCTATATACACAGCCCCCTCTATATACACAGCCCCCTCTATATACACAGTCCCCTCTATATACACAGCCCCCCTCTATATACACAGCCCCCTCTATATACACAGCCCCCCTCTATATACACAGCCCCCCTCTATATACACAGCCCCCCTCTATATACACAGCCCCCTCTATATACACAGCCCCCCTCTATATCCACAGCCCCCCTCTATATACACAGCCCCCTCTATATACACAGCCCCCTCTATATATACAGCCTCCCTCTATATATACAGCCCCCCTCTATATACACAGCCCCCCTCCATATACACAGCCCCCCTCCATATACACAGCCCCCTCTATATACACAGCCCCCCTCTATATACACAGCCCCCCTCTATATACACAGCCCCCCTCTCTATATACACAGCCCCCCCTCTATATACACAGCCCCCCCTCTCTATATACACAGCCCCCCCTCTATATACACAGCCCCCCTCTATATACACAGCCCCCTCTATATACACAGCCCCCCTCTATATATACACAGCCCCCCTCTATATACACAGCCCCCCTCTATATACACAGCCCCCCTCTATATACACAGCCCCCCCTCTATATACACAGCCCCCCACTATATACACAGCCCTCCTCTATATACACAGCCCCCCTCTATATACACAGCCCCCCTCTATATACACAGCCCCCCCTCTATATACACAGCCCCCCACTATATACACAGCCCTCCTCTATATACACAGCCCTCCTCTATATACACAGCCCCCCTCTATATACACAGCCCCCCTCTATATACACAGCCCCCCATCTATATACACAGCCCCCCTCTATATACACAGCCCCCCCTCTATATACACTGCCCCCCTCTATATACACAGCCCCCTCTATATACACAGCCCCCTCTATATACACAGCCCCCCTCTATATACACAGCCCCCCTCTATATCCACAGCCCCCCTCTATATCCACAGCCCCCTCTATATACACAGCCCCCCTCTATATACACAGCCCCCCTCTATATACACAGCCCCCCTCTATATACACAGCCCCCCTCTATATACACTGCCCCCCCTCTATATACACTGCCCCCCCTCTATATACACAGCCCCCCTCTATATACACAGCCCCCCTCTATATACACAGCCCCCCTCTATATACACAGCCCCCCCTCTATATACACAGCCCCCCTCTATATACACAGCCCCCCTCTATATACACAGCCCCCCTCTATATCCACAGCCCCCCTCTATATACACAGCCCCCTCTATATACACAGCCCCCCTCTATATACACAGCCCCCCTCTATATACACAGCCCCCCCTCTATATACACAGCCCCTCTATATCCACAACCATTCCTCTATATACACAGCCCCTCTCTATATACACAGCCCCCCTCTATATACACAGCCCCCCTCTATATACACAGCCCCCCCTCTATATACACAGCCCCCCTCTATATCCACAGCCATTCCTCTATATACACAGCCCCCCTCTATATACACAGCCATTCCTCTATATATACAGCCCCCTCTATATACACAGCCCCCCCTCTATATACACAGCCCCCCCTCTATATACACAGCCCCCCTCTATATCCACAGCCATTCCTCTATATACACAGCCCCCCTCTATATACACAGCCCCCCTCTATATCCACAGCCATTCCTCTATATACACAGCCCCCCTCTATATACACAGCCCCCCTCTATATCCACAGCCCCCACTATATACACAGCCCCCCTCTATATCCACAGCCCCCCTCTATATACACAGCCCCCCTCTATATCCACAGCCATTCCTCTATATACACAGCCCCCCCTCTATATACACAGCCCCCCTCTATATCCACAGCCCCCACTATATACACAGCCCCCCTCTATATCCACAGCCCCCCTCTATATACACAGCCCCCCTCTATATCCACAGCCCCCCTCTATATCCACAGCCCCCCTCTATATACACAGCCCCCCTCTATATACACAGCCCCCCTCTATATACACAGCCATTCCTCTGTCAAGGCTTCTACTCACCTCTTCAGAAAAGCAGATTAGATTGGTGACAACTTCTATCCTTAGTAAACCCATGCTGGCTATCACTTATAATACTATTATCCCCTATGTATTCCTGTATGTAATCCCTTATAAGTCCTTCAAACAATTTACCCACAATGCACGTTAGACTTACCGGTCTATACAGATTTGTAAATTACTTCTATTAAAAAATCTTAATCCTTCCTATTGAAAAAACAAAAGTTGGATTCAAAATGTCCGACTTCAAAATGGCCGCCATGGTCACCACCCATCTTGAAAAGATTCCCCCCTCACATATACTAATGGGCCACAAACAGGAAGTTAATATCACCAACCATTCCCATTGTATTAAGGTGTATCCATTTAAATGGCGCACCCTGTATAGAGTATATAGGGTGTATATAAGGTGTATCCATAGAAATGGTGCACTGTATAGAGTATATAGGGTGTATATAAGGTGTATCCATATAAATGGCCCACCCTGTATAGAGTATATAGGGTGTATATAAGGTGTATCCATAGAAATGACGCACCCTGTATAGAGTATATAGGGTGTATATAAGGTGTATCCATATAAATGGCCCACCCTGTATAGAGTATATAGGGTGTATATAAGGTGAATCCATAGAAATGGCGCATCCTGTATAGAGTATATAGGGTGTATATAAGGTGTATCCATTTAAATGGCGCACCCTGTATAGAGTATATAGGGTGTATATAAGGTGTATCCATATAAATGGCCCACCCTGTATAGAGTATATAGGGTGTATATAAGGTGAATCCATAGAAATGGCGCACCCTGTATAGAGTATATAGGGTGTATATAAGGTGTATCCATATAAATGGCGCACTGTATAGAGTATATAGGGTGTATATAATGTGTATCCATATAAATGGCGCACTGTATAGAATATATAGGGTGTATATAATGTGTATCCATAGAAATGGCGCACCCTGTATAGAGTATATAGGGTGTATATAAGGTGTATCCATAGAAATGGTGCACCCTGTATAGAGTATATAGGGTGTATATAAGGTGTATCCATAGAAATGGCGCACTGTATAGAGTATATAGGGTGTATATAAGGTGTATCCATAGAAATGGCGCGCACTGTATAGAGTATATAGGGTGTATATAAGGTGTATCCATAGAAATGGCGCACTGTATAGAGTATATAGGGTGTATATAAGGTGTATACATAGAAATGGCGCACTGTATAGAGTATATAGGGTGTATATAAGGTGTATCCATAGAAATGGCGCACTGTATAGAGTATATAGGGTGTATATAAGGTGTATCCATAGAAATGACGCACCCTGTATAGAGTATATAGGGTGTATATAATGTGTATCCATATAAATGGCGCACTGTATAGAGTATATAGGGAGTATATAAGGTGAATCCATAGAAATGGCCCACCCTGTATAGAGTATATAGGGTGTATATAAGGTGTATCCATAGAAATGGCGCACTGTATAGAGTATATAGGGTGTATATAAGGTGTATCCATAGAAATGGCGCACTGTATAGAGTATATAGGGTGTATATAAGGTGTATACATAGAAATGGCGCACTGTATAGAGTATATAGGGTGTATATAAGGTGTATCCATAGAAATGGCGCACCCTGTATAGAGTATATAGGGTGTATATAAGGTGTATCCATATAAATGGTGCACCCTGTATAGAGTATATAGGGTGTATATATGGTGTATCCATAGAAATGGCGCACCCTGTATAGAGTATATAGGGTGTATATAAGGTGTATACATATAAATGGCCCACACTGTATAGAGTATATAGGGTGTATATATGGTGTATCCATAGAAATGGCGCACTGTATAGAGTATATAGGGTGTATATAAGGTGTATCCATAGAAATGGCGCACTGTATAGAGTATATAGGGTGTATATAAGGTGTATCCATAGAAATGGCGCACTGGATAGAGTATATAGGGTGTATATAAGGTGTATCCATAGAAATGGCGCACTGTATAGAGTATATAGGGTGTATATAAGGTGTATCCATAGAAATGGCGCACTGTATAGAGTATATAGGGTGTATATAAGGTGTATCCATAGAAATGGCGCACTGTATAGAGTATATAGGGTGTATATAAGGTGTATCCAAAGAAATGACGCACCCTGTAGTGTTAGAAACCTGCGCTAGGCGAGAAATGATGAATGAATTGTTGTGTGTTTAGCTTTGTATAGCGGTGAGGTAACATGTGACCAGCGGTGAGGTGGAGTCGGTCTGCACTGCCGGTGGGTCCGGGGCCCATGGACAGGTGAATAGAACGGTAGAAAGTCCCGGCACTTGTTTGCAGCATGAGTTACAGCACGTGAAGGACGAAGTCCGAATGCTGGACCCCACGACCTCCTGCAGGGGCCACAGCTCTGCCACGACTCTCCCGTGCAGGAGCCTTGTTGGCCGCAGCATGATGACGCAGATAACACGTCTCCTTCATGTAGTTCTATGGAAGAGGTATGGGCAGCGGGATGGGGAGGTCGACGCTACTCACATTAGCCGCGGCACAGCGCGGCAATGCCAGGCCATGTTCGGTAGTCCCAGCGGTCGGAATTACTCTGTGCTCCTCTTTCTAGACCCGTCCTCCTCCATCTACATTACTCTGTGCTCCTCTTTCTGGACCCATCCTCCTCCTTCTTCATTACTCTGTGCTCCTCCTTCTAGACCTTCCTCCTCCATCTTCATTACTCTGTGCTCCTCCTTCTAGACCTTCCTCCTCCATCTACATTACTCTGTGCTCCTCCTTCTAGACCTTCCTCCTCCATCTACATTCCTCTGTGTTCCTCCTTCTAGACCCGCCCTCCTCCTTCTTCATTACTCTGTGCTCCTCCTTCTAGACCTTCCTCCTCCATCTACATTACTCTGTGCTCCTCCTTCTAGACCCGCCCTCCTCCTTCTTCATTACTCTGTGCTCGTCCTTCTAGACCTTCCTCCTCCTTCTACATTACTCTGTGCTCCTCCTTCTAGACCCGCCCTCCTCCTTCTTCATTACTCTGTGCTCGTCCTTCTAGACCTTCCTTCTCTATCTACATTACTCTGTGCTCCTCCTTCTAGACCCATCCTCCTCCTTCTTCATTACTCTGTGCTCCTCCTTCTAGACCTTCCTCCTCCTTCTACATTACTCTGTGCTCCTCCTTCTAGACCCATCCTCCTCCATCTACATTACTCTGTGCTCCTCCTTCTAGACCCGTCCTCCTCCATCTACATTACTCTGTGCTCCTCCTTCTAGACCTTCCTCCTCCTTCTACATTACTCTGTGCTCCTCCTTCTAGACCTTCCTCCTCCATCTACATTACTCTGTGCTCCTCCTTCTCGACCTTCCTCCTCCTTCTACATAGTTTTTTGAGCCGAGGCGCGTGCTCTTTATCACCCAAAGTGCAAGAAAAAGTACAAACAAGTCACACTAAAAAACGTGCACAAAGGATGCGGTCTATCGCTAAGCCCTTCTCCAACAGGAGAGAGACCCCCAACAAACCTACCATTCACCTGGGGCCAGAAGGCACCTGCAAGGATCCAGGTTCGATGCCCCTTTTCGCCGAAAATGTACCTGGCTTAAACCTAGGTGTTAACCAAGGGATCAGCCGAGGAGCCGTATACTGGTGGCATCTTGACCAAAGCCAAGTTGCCCAGGGGTCGCAGGGAGGTGAGGAACCAAAAGGCCACACACTCCTCCCCTAGACCGCCAGGAGGGACACCCAGAAGGGCTACCGGATCCTGCCAATCCTGTGTACAAACAAAACACGCAACGTGGCACAGTGACATACAAAAATAATAAATAAGTGAATGAGTGCAGATATACTGCCCGGTCATCCGGTCTGATCTATAAATATTTCCCTGATCCTATCCAGAAGGCAGGGACACCAAGGGTGAGTGCCAAAGGTGAAGAGTAATGGTGCAGAGCGTTCACTCAGTGAGTTATAAACCCAGCGAGTTTCGGCACCTCAGGGTCACCACTCCCCGAGGCACAAAAGTACCTCGGCTCTACACCCCCCTACCTCATGGCGAGACCTCATGGGAACGCCCCAGTACACCTGCCCCTACCATGCAGCACCCATCCCCACCAGCTCCATACCGGTGTTGTATGGCCCAGTAGCATGAAACTGATAAGAACAGATACTACACTTGATCATAGCCAAAAGCCCTAATCCTTCTAGACCTTCCTCCTCCATCTACATTACTCTGTGCTCCTCCTTCTAGACCTTCCTCCTCCTTCTCCATTACTCTGTGCTCCTCCTTCTAGACCTTCCTCTTCCATCTACATTACTCTGTGCTCCTCCTTCTAGACCTGTACTCCTCCTTCTTCATTACTCTGTGCTCCTCCTTCTAGACCCGTCCTCCTCCATCTACATTATTCTGTGTTCCTCCTTCTAGACCTTCCTCCTCCATCTTCATTACTCTGTGCTCCTCCTTCTAGACCTGTCCTCCTCCTTCTTCATTACTCTGTGCTCCTCCTTCTAGACCCATCCTCCTCCATCTACATTACTCTGTGCTCCTCCTTCTAGACCTGTGCTCCTCCTTCTTCATCACTCTGTGCTCCTCCTTCTGGACCCGTCCTCCTCCTTCTTCATTACTCTGTGCTCCTCCTTCTGGACCCGTCCTCCTCCTTCTTCATTACTCTGTGCTCCTCCTTCTAGACCTGTCCTCCTCCTTCTTCATTACTCTGTGCTCCTCCTTCTAGACCCGTCCTCCTCCATCTACATTACTCTGTGCTCCTCCTTCTAGACTTGTGCTCCTCCTTCTTCATTACTCTGTGCTCCTCCTTCTAGACCTGTGCTCCTCCTTCTTCATTACTCTGTGCTCCTCTTTCTAGACCCGTCCTCCTCCATCTACATTACTCTGTGCTTCTCCTTCTAGACCCATCCTCCTCCTTCTTCATTACTCTGTGCTCCTCCTTCTAGACCCATCCTCCTCCTTCTTCATTACTCTGTGCTCCTTCTTCTAGACCTGTGCTCCTCCTTCTTCATTACTCTGTGCTCCTCCTTCTAGACCCGTCCTCCTCCTTCTTCATTACTCTGTGCTCCTCCTTCTAGACCTGTGCTCCTCCTTCTTCATTACTCTGTGCTCCTCCTTCTAGACCTTCCTCCTCCATCTACATTACTCTGTGCTCCTCCTTCTAGACCTGTCCTCCTCCTTCTTCATTACTCTGTGCTCCTCCTTCTAGATCTCCTCTGTCTCCTACATTACTTTGTGCTTTAGACCTGCATTCGCCTCCTACATTTGCTCCTCCCCTACTCTTTCTACATTACTCTCTGCTCCTCCTTCTAGACCTTTCCTTATTTTTCGACATTAGTTTGGGTTCCTCCTTCCAGATTTTTCGTCTTTTTAATACATTACTGTGCTCCTCCTTCCAGAGCTTTCCTGAGATTTCTATATTTCTCAGTGCTCCTCCCTATAGACCCAACCTCAACCCATTAAATCGCTACAAACTCAGAGGTCCTCAATGCTGACAGCAGCATCTAAATATTACCGGTGTTTGTCATTGGTTGCGCCATCGTGATGCACTCGCAATGAACCCATCCATTGTCATGGCCTATGACAGGCTGTAATAATAGAGCGCCAATCCAATGAACAATGGTAATACTAAAGTATTACATTGACCTGTACGAGCAGTTGAAAGATCTCGCAGTCATTTAAAGGAACTAACATAAGTGTAAAACACAAAGTTAAATTTTTTTTCTATTTTTTTTAATCCCCCATAATAAAATATCAAATTAATACCTTTTCTCCATTTCCATTAAAAAAAATAAAAATAAAAAAAGCATATTTGGTATCGCAACGTGTGAAATTACTTTACATTACTCAAACTCATTACTAAATTTTAAGCATATTTAAGATAATAATCCCCTAAAAATACCTTTACCCCACAATTAATCCCACAAAGAAGTATTCTTCAGTTTATAATAAAATGAAAGGTTTTAATATAAAGTACATATAGTCCCCAAAAATACAAGCCTTGGCTGTGACATTAAGGGGTTAAATGCTGAAGCCATAGAACATAAAGCAAGATATTAATGTATTCAAGTTACATCATTTTGGATAAACAATACCCATCTGTCCTATAGAGACTATAATTGCTCCCTGTGGGTTCAAAGGTGTACTCAGCTGCCCGAGCGTTCCAAACATTTTGTTCTGAACGTTTGGATTGGGCGGTAGGGGTCGTGAAGTCAAGGCCACGCCCCTTGTGATGTAACGTCACACCCCCTCAATGCAAGTCTATGGAAGGGGGCGTGGCAGCCGCCACGCCCCCTCCCATAGACTTGCATTGAGGGGGCGCGGTGTGACATCACAAGGGGGTGTGGCCATGACATCCTTATCCTCTATCTTATCCTCTATCCTTTGGATAGGGAATAAAATGGCTAGGGGCGGAGTACCGCTTTAATAAAGTGATTTTGTTCCTAAGCGGAAACAAGCGACTACGGAAGGCGCAATAAACTGCGTAAAATTGTGTTTGATGTAAAGAAGAACAGGAACGGCTCAAATCAACGCCGGTTAAAGCAACATGCAAATTTGAAATGCGCCAGACTGATGCGCGACCTCGAAGGTTATGTCGCAAGATCAAGATAAAGTCCCGATTCGGTAAGAAAATCAGTACATGTTTACGAGATGATTCGGATCTTGTAATGACACCAAAGACTAAGATAATTCTTACATAAGTAACAAGAAGGAAGGACAGAATAATCGACCTCACGTGGACCATCGGCCAACAGACCGGCAAAAATCAAGGGCAGATGTTATCTCCTTTAGGCGTTTTGTACATCCAGGGCAGATGTCGTCCCCTTTAGGCGTTCAGTACATCCAGGGCAGATGTCATCCCCTTTAGGCGTTTTGTACATCCAGGGCAGATGTCGGCCCCTTTAGGCGTTCCGTACATCCAGGGCAGATGTCGTCTCCTTTAGGCGTTCCGTACATCCAGGGCAGATGTCGTCTCCTTTAGGCGTTCCGTACATCCAGGGCAGAAGTCGTTTCCTTTAGGCGTTCCGTACATCCAGGGCAGATGTCGTTTCCTTTAGGCGTTCCGTACATCCAGGGCAGATGTCGTCTCCTTTAGGAGTTCCGTACATCCAGGGAAGATGGTGTCTCCTTTAGGCGTTCCGTACATCCAGGGCAGAAGTCGTTTCCTTTAGGCGTTCCGTACATCCAGGGCAGAAGTCGTTTCCTTTAGGCGTTCCGTACATCCAGAACAGATGTCGTCTCCTTTAGGCGTTTTGTACATCCAGGGCCAGATGTTATCCCATTTAGGTGTTACATACATCCAGAGCAGATGTCGTCTCCTTTAGGCGTTCCGTACATCCAGAGCAGATGTCGTCTCCTTTAGGCGTTCCGTACATCCAGGGCAGATGTCGTCTCCTTTAGGCGTTCCGTACATCCAGGGCAGATGACGTCTCCTTTAGGAGTTCCGTACATCCAGGGAAGATGGCGTCTCCTTTAGGCGTTCCGTACATCCAGGGCAGAAGTCGTTTCCTTTAGGCATTATGTATGTCCAGGGTGGATGTCATCCCCTTTAGGCGTTCCATACATCCATGGCAGAAGTCGTCCCCTTTAGGCGTTCCGTACATCCAGGGCAGATGTCGTCCCCTTTAGGCGTTCCATACATCCAGGGCAGAAGTCGTCCCCTTTAGGTGTTCCATACATCCAGGGGCAGATGTTATCCTCTTTAGGCGTTGAGTACATCCATGGCAGATGTCATCCCCTTTAGTTGTTCCGTACATCCAGGGGCAGATGTCGTCCCCTTTAGGCGTTCCGTACATCCAGGGACAGATGTCGTCCCCTTTAGTTGTTCCGTGCATTCAGGGGCAGAAGTCATCCCCTTTAGGTGTTCCGTACATCCATGGGCAGATTTCGTCCCCTTTAGGCTTTCCGTACATCCAAAGGCAGATGTCGGCCCCTTAAGGCGTTCAGTACATCCAGGGCAGAAGTCGTCCCCTTTAGGCGTTCCGTACTTCCAGGGCAGAAGTCGTCCCCTTTAGGCGTTCCGTACATCCAGGGGCAGATGTCATCCCCTTTAGGCGTTCAGTACATCCAGAGGCAGATGTCAGCCCCTTTAGGCGTTCCATATATCCAGAGGCAGATGTCATCCCCTTTAGGCGTTCCGTACATCCAGGGCAGAAGTCGTCCCCTTTAGGCATTCCGTACATCCAGGGCAGAAGTTGTCCCCTTTAGGCGTTCCGTACATCCAGGGGCAGTTGTTGGCCCCTTTAGGCTTTCCATACATCCAGAGGCAGATGTCATCCCCTTTAGGCGTTCCGTACATCCAGGACAGAAGTCGTCCCCTTTAGGCGTTCCATACATCCAGAGGCAGATGTCATCCCCTTTAGGCGTTGAGTACATCCAGGGGCAGTTGTTGGCCCCTTTAGGCGTTCCATACATTCAGAGGCAGATGTCATCCCCTTTAGGCGTTCCATACATCCAGGGGCAGTTGTTGGCCCCTTTAGGCGTTCCATACATCCAGGGGCAGTTGTTGGCCCCTTTAGGCGTTCCATACATCCAGAGGCAGTTGTTGGCCCCTTTAGGCGTTCCATACATCCAGAGGCAGATGTCATCCCCTTTAGGCATTTCATACATCCAGGGGCAGTTGTTGGCCCCTTTAGGCGTTCCATACATCCAGAGGCAGTTGTTGGCCCCTTTAGGCGTTCCATACATCCAGAGGCAGTTGTTGGCCCCTTTAGGCGTTCCATACATCCAGGGGCAGTTGTCGGCCCCTTTAGGCGTTCCATACATCCAGGGGCAGTTGTTGGCCCCTTTAGGCGTTCCATACATCCAGGGGCAGTTGTTGGTCCCTTTAGGCGTTCCATACATCCAGGGGCAGTTGTTGGCCCCTTTAGGCGTTCCATACATCCAGGGGCAGTTGTCGGCCCCTTTAGGCATTCCATACATCCAGGGGCAGTTGTTGGTCCCTTTAGGCGTTCCATACATCCAGGGGCAGTTGTTGGCCCCTATAGGCATTCCGTACATCCAGGGCACGGAACAAAAACCAGGAAACAAGAGAAAGAAGAAATTCCTGGTGCTCCAGATACCACAGATGAAGTCACGCAAGGGAACGTTATTTACAAGTCTCTTTATCATCGAGAGAAGATTTATTTATCTGAGAAGTTAAATTAAACAAAGTTTATTAGGTCTCGTATGTCATTACCTGCCTTGAACTTGTGCGAAGTGTTGAAATGATAATTCCCATGTCGTATTTCAGGAAAGACAAGTTTATCTGAACGTATCGGTCGGTGAACGAGGTTTAGAAGAAAAAATGACTGAAGAATACTTCTCGGTGGGTGGTTCTTTATATACGCTTTTAAAGGGGTACTCCACAGCTAGATATCTTTTATCCTATCCAAAGGATAAGGGATAAGATGTCTGATCAAGGGGGTCCCGCACACTGGGCTCCTGCGGAAGTGGTCATAACATCACGCCAGGCCCCCTCCATTCATGTCTATGGGAGGAGGCATGGCGGTCATCAAGCCCCCTCCCATAGATATGAACAGAGGGGACGTGGTGTGACGTCAAAATCACGGCCTCCGGCTCCGAGTGTTCTGAACAAAATGTTCGGAACGCTGGAGCACCGGAGTACCCCTTTAAGAATTTTACTAATGATATTAAAGGGACACTCCACTGTAAAGAAAACTATTTTAAATCAACTGATGCTAGAAAGTTAAAATGACTTCTATTTAAAAAGCTTAATCCTTCCAGTACTTATCCGCGGCTGTATGCTCCACAGGAAATTCTTTTCTTTTTGAATTTCCTTTCTGTCTGACCACAGTGCTCTCTGCTGACACCACTGTCCATTTTATGAACTGTCCAGAGTAGAAGCAAATCCCCATAGCAAACCTCTCCTGCTTTGGACAGTTCCTGACATGGACAGAGGTGTCAGCAGAGAGCACTGTGGTCAGACATAAAAGAAATTCAAAAAGAAAAGAACTTCCTATGGAGCAAACAGCAGCTGATAAGTAATGGAAGGGTTATGATTTTTAAATAGAAGTAATTTACAAATCTGTATAACTTTCTGGCACCAGTTGATTTTAAAAAAAAAATTCCAGTGGAGTACCCCTTTAAGGCGTTTATATACCTGGATTTCCATTGAGAGTTAGAGAGGAGACTTTGAATTGTTAGAAAACCAAAAAATAATGGGAATATAGGGATGATCAATTGGGAATTGTATATGCAAGAGAAGACACAGCAACTGTTGGCCAACAGATTGTACTGTATTGTATATATCTTCTGCTCAGCTCCTCCTGCTCTATAACATGTTACCTGCAGATTGTACTGTATTGTATATATCTTCTGCTCAGCTCCTCCTGCTCTATAACATGTTACCTGCAGATTGTACTGTATTGTATATATCATCTGCTCAGCTCCTTCTGCTCTATAACATGATACCTGCAGATTGTACTGTATTGTATATATCATCGGCTCAGCTCCTCCTGCTCTATAACATGTTACCTGCAGATTGTACTGTATTGTATATATCATCTGCTCAGCTCCTCCTGCTCTATAACATGATACCTGCAGATTGTCCTGTATTGTATATATCATCTGCTCAGCTCCTCCTGCTCTATAACATGTTACCTGCAGATTGTACTGTATTGTATATATCATCTGCTCAGCTCCTCCTGCTCTATAACATGATACCTGCTGATTGTACTGTATTGTATATATCATCTGCTCAGCTCCTCCTGCTCTATAACATGATACCTGCAGATTGTACTATATTGTATATATCATCTGCTCAGCTCCTCCTGCTCTATAACATGATACCTGCAGATTGTACTGTATTGTATATATCCCCTGTTCAGCTCCTCCTGCTCTATAACATGTTACCTGCAGATTGTACTGTATTGTATATATCATCTGCTCAGCTCCTCCTGCTCTATAACATGATACCTGCAGATTGTACTGTATTGTATATATCCCCTGCTCAGCTCCTCCTGTTCTATAACATGATACCTGCAGATTGTACTGTATTTTATATATCATCTGCTCAGCTCCTCCTGCTCTATGACATGATACCTGCAGATTGTACTGTATTGTATATATCATCTGCTCAGCTCCTCCTGCTCTATAACATGTTACCTGCAGATTGTACTGTATTATATATATCATCTGCTCAGCTCCTCCTGCTCTATAACATGTTACCTGCAGATTGTACTGTATTGTATATATCATCTGCTCAGCTCCTCCTGCTCTATAACATGATACCTGCAGATTGTACTGTATTGTATATATCATCTGCTCAGCTCCTCCTGTTCTATAACATGATACCTGCAGATTGTACTGTATTTTATATATCATCTGCTCAGCTCCTCCTGCTCTATAACATGATACCTGCAGATTGTACTGTATTGTATATATCATCTGCTCAGCTCATCCTCCTATATAACATGTTACCTGCAGATTGTACTGTATTGTATATATATATAATCTGCTCAGCTCCTCCTGCTCTATAACATGATACCTGCAGATTGTACTGTATTGTATATATCATCTGCTCAGCTCCTCCTGCTCTATAACATGTTACCTGCAGATTGTACTGTATTGTATACATTATCTGCTCCGCTCCTCCTGCTCTATAACATGATACCTGCAGATTGTACTGTATTGTATATATCTTCTGCTCAGCTCCTCCTGCTCTATAACATGTTACCTGCAGATTGTACTGTATTGTATATATCATCTGCTCAGCTCCTCCTGCTCTATAACATGATACCTGCTGATTGTACTGTATTGTATATATCATCTGCTCAGCTCCTCCTGCTCTATAACATGATATCTGCAGATTGTACTATATTGTATATATCATCTGCTCTGCTCCTCCTGCTCTATAACATGATACCTGCAGATTGTACTGTATTGTATATATCCCCTGTTCAGCTCCTCCTGCTCTATAACATGTTACCTGCAGATTGTACTGTATTGTATATATCATCTGCTCAGCTCCTCCTGCTCTATAACATGATACCTGCAGATTGTACTGTATTGTATATATCCCCTGCTCAGCTCCTCCTGCTCTATAACATGTTACCTGCAGATTGTACTGTATTATATATATCATCCGCTCAGCTCCTCCTGCTCTATAACATGATACCTGTAGATTGTACTGTATTGTATATATCATCTGCTCAGCTCCTCCGGCTCTATAACATGTTACCTGCATATTGTACTGTATTGTATATATCATCTGCTCAGCTCCTCCTGCTCTATAACATGTTACCTGCAGATTGTACTGTATTGTATATATCATCTGCTCAGCTCCTCCTGCTCTATAACATGATACCTGCAGATTGTACTGTATTGTATATATCATCTGCTCAGCTCCTACTGCTCTATAACATGTTACCTGCAGATTGTACTGTATTGTATAGATCATTTTCTCAGCTCCTCCTGCTCTATAACATGTTACCTGCAGATTGTACTGTATTGCATATATCATCTGCTCAGCTCCTCCTACTCTATAACATGTTACCTGCAGATTGTACTGTATTGTATATATCATCTGCTCAGCTCCTCCTGCTCTATAACATGATACCTGCAGATTGTACTGTATTGTATATATATCATCTGCTTAGCTCCTCCTGCTCTATAACATGTTATCTGCAGATTGTACTGTATTGTATATATAATCTGCTCAGCTCCTCCTGCTCTATAACATGTTACCTGCAGATTGTACTGTGTTGTATATATCATCTGCTCAGCTCCTCCTGCTCTATAACATGTTACCTGCAGATTGCACTGTATTGTAAATATCATCTGCTCAGCTCCCCCTGCTCTATAACATGATACCTGCAGATTGCACAGCATTGTATAGATCATCTGCTCAGCTCCTCCTGCTCTATAACATGATACCTGCAGATTGTACTGTATTGTATATATCATCTGCTCAGCTCCTCCTGCTCTATAACATAATACCTGCAGATTGTACTGTATTTTATATATCATCTGCTCAGCTCCTCCTGCTCTATAACATGTTACCTGCAGATTGTACTGTATTGTATATATCATCTGCTCAGCTCCTCCTGCTCTATAACACGATACCTGCAGATTGTACTGTATTGTATATATCATCTGCTCAGCTCCTCCTGCTCTATAACATGTTACCTGCAGATTATACTGTATTGTATATATCATCTGCTCAGCTCCTCCTGCTCTATAACATGTTACCTGCACATTGTACTGTAATGTATATATCATCTGCTCAGTTCCTCCTGATATATAACATGTTACCTGCAGATTGTACTGCATTATATATATCATCTGCTCAGCTCCTCCTGCTCTATAACATGATACTTGCAGATTGTACAGTATTGTATATATCATCTGCTCAGCTCCTCCTGCTCTATAACATACCTGCAGATTGTACTGTATTGTATATATCATCTGCTCAGCTCCTCCTGCTCTATAACATGATACCTGCAGATTGTACTGTATTGTATACATCATCTGCTCAGCTCCTCCTGCTCTATAACATGATACCTGCAGATTGTACTGTATTGTATATATCATCTGCTCAGCTCCTCCTGCTCTATAACATGATACCTGCAGATTGTACTGTATTGTATATATCATCTGCTCAGCTCCTTCTGCTCTATAACATGATACCTGCAGATTGTACTGTATTGTATATATCATCTGCTCAGCTCCTCCTGCTCTATAACATGATACCTGCAGATTGTACTGTATTGTATATATCATCTGCTCAGCTCTTCCTGCTCTATAACATGTTACCTGCAGATTGTACTGTATTGTATATATCATCTGCTCAGCTCTTCCTGCTCTATAACATGTTACCTGCAGATTGTGCTGTATTGTATATATCATCTGCTCAGCTCCTCCTGATCTATAACATGATACCTGCAGATTGTACTGTATTGTATATATCATCTGCTCAGCTCCTCCTGCTCTGTAACATGATACCTGCAGATTATACTGTATTGTATATATCATCTGCTTAGCTCCTCCTGCTCTATAGCATGTTAACTGCAGATTGTACTGTATTGTATATATCATCTGCTTAGCTCCTCCTTCTCTATAACATGATACCTGCAGATTGTACTGTATTGTATATATCATCTGCTCAGCTCCTCCTGCTCTATAACATGTTACCTGCAGATTGTACTGTATTGTATATATCATCTGCTCAGCTCCTCCTGCTCTATAACATGTTACCTCCAGATTGTACTGTATTGTATATATCATCTGCTCAGCTCCTCCTACTCTATAACATGTTACCTCCAGATTGTACTGTATTGTAGTCATGTGCAGAACCAAAAATTTCGTTTTTTTCGTTATGTTCGTTTTAGTTTTTTAAACATTTTTGTTTCTGTGAATATTCGGAATGCTGTGCATTCGTCATATTCGGTTTTCGGATGCATCCGCGAAATTTTTTTCCGTTTTCGGATGCATTCGTTAATTCTGATTTTTGGTTCTGCACATGTCTAGTGATCCCTCAACATATGATGGTAATTCGTATGTTGAGGAATTCGTGCAATGTAAAAAAGTAAAGTCCTACTCACCTGTCCCCGCTGCTCCCGATGGTGTCCCTGGTACTCCGCTGGGCTCTGCTTGGCTCTCCTGGTTTTCTCCGGTCCTCCGTTGTTTGCCACAAGGCCTTACTGGGCCTCTGTAGTGACGTCATCACGTCGCTGCCGCACGCCGTTCCTATTGGATGACGGGACGCCGTGCGCGACGGCGTCATGACGACGTCAGAGGGAGACCCGTATGAAGGCCCCGGACCAGCCCAGGACCCACACCGGAGGAAGGCCCGGAGCAGTGCGGAAAGGTAAGTGAACCTGCCCGGGCTGCTTCAACTGCTATCCGGCAGCAGCTTAAGCATTATGCGCAGCCGGATAGCAGTTGATGCATGGCCCCGACATTCGGTATACTAATAACGAATGCATTCGTTGTTTGTTAACATGCATATTCGTTAACTGTACATTCGTATTCATATGCTTTTTCGGGATTTTGTCATTTTTTTTTCGTGCATTCTTTTCGTAACGAACATCCGAAAACGGAAAAATTTGTTTAGTTCCGTGTTCGTTACGAAACGAATAGCACATGTCTACTGTAATGTATATATCATCTGCTCAGCTCCTCCTGCTCTACAACATACGATGGTAATCCGTTCCAAATGGACCATCGTTTGTGGAAACCATCGTATGTTGAGGGATCCGTGCAATGTAAAGTATAGGACAGTTGTCTACAACCTGCGGACCTCCAGATGATGCAAAACTACAACACCCAGCATGCCCGGACAGCCAACGGCTGTCCGGGCATGCTGGGTGTTGTAGTTTTGCAACATCTGGAGGTCCGTAGGTTGAAGACCTTTGGTATTGGAGGTTATACTCACGTGTCCCCGCCGCTCCGGACCGTCACCGCTCGTCACCGCTGTCTTGGATGTCGCTCCATCGCTGTCGCCGGGTCCATGACTCTCCGGCAAGGCCTCCTCGTTCTCCTTCGCCGCCATCACGTCGCTACGCACGCCGCTCCTATTGGATGATGGGACGGCGTAGACAGCGACGTGATGACGACGATGGAGAGCGCCGACGATGCAGGGGATCCTGAAGAGGACGCGCCGGAGCCCTGAAGACAGGTAAGTGATCATCAGCGGACCACACGGGGCACCGTAAACGGCTATCAGGGGGCAGCTGAAGCAATCTGCGCTCCCAGATAGCCGTTTATGCGATGGACCCGACATACAAAAGCATCGTATGTTGAAATGATCGGGGCCATCGTAGGTTGGGGGGTCACTGTATATGTGATGTAATGTGGGTAGGAGCTATATCACCTTCTCCACATCTTATCATTACTTTTCAGTAAAATGTATAGTATTTAATTAATATTCAGTCCTTGTAGATTTTAGTATATTTTCCCCTTATTTCCTAGGTTTAGAGAGCAAGTTAACCCCTTAATGCCCTAGGAAATGCACATTTTTAGGTTTTTAAATTTTTTACCGCTTTTATTTTTTCATCTGCAGACCCAAATAAAGTTAGTTTTTTTTTGCAGAACCAAATACACTTTGCCACGACACCATAAAATGTACCTCAAAACGAAAAAAGTAAATATCTGTGAACGGAAATAGCGGACACAAAAAATGCTATTTATAAGGACGGCGCTTACTGTTACCTTGTCTGTGTTCTTTGGGTTTGTACCATTACAAAGATACCACATTTGCATAGTTTTTGATATATTTAAAAAAAAAAAAAATAATAATAAAAATTAAAACTTTAAAAAATTATTCAAATGGACATTTTTCTTACCCCTATAATTTAATTTCACTTTTTGTGCCATAATTAGTTTTTTTTTTATCAGTAACTTTTTGGTACTAATTTTACTTTTTGATGGCTTTTTATTCCAAATTTGTGGGATTTAAAGGGGCACTTCGCTGCCCCAGCGTTGGGAACATTTTGTTCTGAACCCTTGGAGTGGGCGGCGGGGGACGTGACGTCACGCCACGCCCATCAATGCAAGTTTATGGGAGGGGCGTGGCAGCTGCCACGCCCCTCCCATAGACTTGCATTGAGGGAGCGTGACGTGACATCACGACCCCCGCCGCCCGCTCCAAGCGTTCAGAACAAAACGGGCATGGCCGTGATGACACCCTCCGCTCGCACCCATCGTTCTAAACGAATGATTGGTGCTGCACAGAGATCGCGGGGGGGGGGGGGCCCAGGTGCGGGACTCCCGTAATCAGACATCTTATTCATGTCCTTTGGATAGGGGATGAGAAGTCTGGGGGTGGAGTACCCCTTTAATGTGCCAACATCCCTCCCCCTAATTGTGGCACTTTTTATGTTTATGCAAATCATTATGCGATTTCGTTAAATGAGTTCAGAAACTTCCGCACTACGTATTGTGGTTTATGTATTTTTTTTGTTTTTGTTTTTTAATTAAAAAAATGGGAACAAGGGGTGGGAGGGGGATGTTTTGATTTTATTTTTTTTTATTACAGAGGAAATATTTGTAAAAACATATATATTTTTTTTTTGAGACAGTCTCAGTCACATCAGGGCGAGGATTTTTGTCGACACAAGCGAAGTGCAATTTGGTGCCCCCCAACCCATTACTGACGGATTGTGGATTAGAAGCCCCCGGGCAACGCAGAGTAATATGCATCCCCCCCCCCCCCCCCCGCTGGCCTGTAAGAGAATGGTGATGCATGCAGTGTACGCATCGCCGCTCGCCAGGGGTGCACCCAGGATTGTCACATAAAATAATACCACCACACCGGGACGACATTTTACTACCGCAGTGACTAGGGATGAGCGAATCGAATCTGACGAATCTTAATTCGTTACGAATTTCAGGAAAAATTTGATTTGCAACGAATGCGAATACCACCGCGATTCCATCGTGTTAACCCCTTAAGGACCAAGCACGTATGAGTATGTCCCTGCACCCTGGGTGTTAAGGACTTGGCACGTACTCATACGTCCGTGGGAATTTCGGTCCCCGCCGCGCCGGGCACGGACCGGACCGGGGTGACTGCTGATATCTATCAGCAGGCACCCCGCGCAAATGCCCAGGGGGGTCATCAGACCCCCCCCTCCCATGTCGGCGATCGGCGCAAATCGCAAGTGAATTCACACTTGAGATTTGCACGATTCCGGGTCATTATGGGTCTATGGTGACCCGGAATATAAGGGGGATCGCGGGTGTCTAAGACACCCACTATCCCCCTGAAGTGATAGAAGTGAGGTGGCAAGGGTGCCACCCCTCCTATCCCTGCTATTGGTGGTCTAGACGCGACCACGAATGGCAGATCGGGGGCGGGGGGGGGGGGGTTAACTGTCGTTTTCCCCGTCCTGCCCACCCACAATAGGCGGGGCAGAACGGGGAAACGACGGGGACCAGCGCTGGAGTCCACTTACCGATCCGGAGGCTGCGGAGCGACGATCGTGTCGGAGATTGGCGGGCGGCGATGTCGTGCAGCAGGCTCCCTGGATCCGACGGAAGCCGGTAAGTTGCCTAGCAACATCCGGAGGGCTGCAGTCCGTGACCACTATATAGTGGTCTCTATACTGTAGCACTCCAGATGTTTCAAAACTACACCTCCCAGCAGTAGTTTGTAGTCTTGCAACAGCTGGAGGGCTACAGTTTGAGACCACTATATGGTAGTCTCTGAACTATAGCCCTCCAGATCTTGCAAAACTACAACTCCTAGCATGCCCACACAACTGTTTGCTGTCTGGGCATGCTGGGATTTGTAGTTTTGCAGCATCTGGAGGGCCACAGTTTGCAGTGGTCTCTATACTGTAGCTCTCCAGATGTTGCAAAACTGCAAATCCCAGCATGCTGGGAGTTGTAGTTGCGATCCCTTCAGCTGTTGCATAACTACATCTCCTAGCATGCCCTTCGGTGATCAGTACATGCTGGAAGTTGTAGTTTTGAAACAACTGGAGGTTTGCCCCCCCCCATGTGAACGTACAGGGTACATTCACACAGGCAGGTTTACAGTAAGTTTTCTGCTTCAAGTATGAGCTGCGGCAAATTTTTCGCCGCAGGGCAAACTCCTAGCAGGGAACTCACTGTAAACCTCTGCCGGTGTGAATGTACCCTAAAAACACTACACTACCACAAATAAAGGGTAAAACACAACATCTACACCCCCTTACACTGTCCCCCCCAATAAAAATGTAAAACGTATTGTACGGCAGTGTTTCCAGAACAGAGCCTCCAGCTGTTGCAAAACAACAACTCCCAGCATTTCTGGAATGTCCAGGCATGCTGGGAGTTTAGCAACAGCTGGAGGCACCCTGTTTGGGAATCACTGGCGTAGAATACCCCTATGTCCACCCCTATGCAATCCCTAATTTAGCTCTCAAATGCGCATGGGGCTCTCTCACTTCGGAGCCCTGTCGTATTTCAAGGAAACAGTTTAGGGCCACATATGGGGCATCTCCGTACTCGGGAGAAATTACACTACAAATTTTGGGGGGCTTTTTCTCCTTTTACCCCTTATGAAAAAGAAAAGTAGGGGTCTACACCAGCCTGTTAGTGTAAAAAAAAATTTTTTTTACACTAACATGCTGGTGTTGCCCTTTACTTTTTATTTTCACAAGAGGTAAAAGGAAAAAAGACCCCCAAAAATTGTAACGCAATTTCTCCTGAGTACGGAAATACCCCAGATGTGGGCGTAAAATGCTCTGCGGGCGCACAACAAGGCTCAGGAGTGAGAGCACCATGTACATTTGAAGCATAAATTGGTGATTTGCACAGGGTTGGCTAATTTTACAGCGGTTCTGACATAAACGCAAAAAAAAAAAAATTCCGACATGTGACCCCATTTTGGAAACTAAACCCCTCACGGAATTTAACAAGGTGTATAGTGAGCCTTAACACCCCACAGGTGTTTGACAAATTTTCGTTAAAGTTGGATGGGAAAATGAAAAATATTATTTTTTTCAACTAAAATGCTGGTGTTACCCTAAATTTTTCATTTTCTCAAGGGAAAATAGGAAAAAAGCCCCCCAAAATTTTTAGCCCCATTACTTCTGAGTAAGAACATTCCCCATATGTGGATGTAAAGTGCTCGGCGGGCGAACTACAATGCTCAGAAGAGAAGGAGCGCCATTGGGATTTTGAAGAGAAAATGTGTCCGGAATTGAAGGCCACTTGTGTTTACAAAGCCCCCATAGAGCCAGAACAATGGACCCCCAACATGTGACCCCATTTTGGAAACTACACCCCTCACGTAATGTAATAAGCGGTACAGTGAGAATTTACACCCCACAGGTGTCTGACAGATTTTTGGAAATTTAATTTTTCATTTGCTCAGCCCACTGTTCCAAAGATCTGTCAAATGCCAGTGGGGTGTAAATACTCACTGCACCCCTTATTAAATTCTGTGAGGGGTGTAGTTTCCAAAATGGGGTCACATGTGGGGGGTCCACTGTTCTGGCACCATGCGGGGGCTTTGTAAACCCACATGGCCCCTGACTACCATTCCAAACAAATTCACTCTTCAAAAGCTCAATGGCGCTCCTCCTCTTCTGAGCATTGTAGTTCGACCACAGGGCACTTGACGTCCACACATGGGGTATTTCCATACTCAGAAGAAATGGGGTTACAAATTTTGGGGGGTATTTTCTGCTATTAACCCTTGCAAAAATGTGAAATTTGGGGGGAAACACACATTTTAGTGAAAAAAAACAACATTTTTTTACATATGCAAAAGTCGTGAAACCCCTGTGGGGTATTAAGGCTCACTTTATTCCTTGTTACGTTCCTCAAGGGGTCTAGTTTCCAAAATAGTATGCCATGTGTTTTTTTTTTGCTGTTCTGGCACCATAGGGGCTTCCTAAATGCAACATGCCTCCCATCCAAAATATGCTCTCAAAAAGCCAAATATGACTCCTTCTCTTCTGAGCATTGTAGTTCGCCCGTAGTGCACTTCAGGTCAACTTATGGGGTACCTCCATACTCAGAAGAGATGGGGTTACAAATTTTGGGGGGTATTTTCTGCTATTAACCCTTGCAAAAATTTGAAATTTGGGGGGAAACACACATTTTAGAGAAAAAATATTTTTTTTTACATATGCAAAAGTCGTGAAACACCTGTGGGGTATTAAGGCTCACTTTATTCCTTGTTACGTTCCTCAAGGGGTCTAGTTTCCAAAATGGTATCCCATGTGTTTTTTTTTTGCTGTTCTGGCACCATAGGGGCTTCCTAAATGACACATGCCCCCAAAAACCATTTCAGAAAAACGTACTCTCCAAAATCCCCTTGTCGCTCCTTCCCTTCTGAGCCCTCTACTGCGCCCGCCGAACACTTTACATAGACATATAAGGTATGTGCTTACTCGAGAGAAATTGGGCTACAAATACAAGTATACATTTTCTCCTTTTACCCCTTGTAAAAATTCAAAAATTGGGTCTACAAGAACATGCGAGTATAAAAAATGAAGATTGTGAATTTTCTCCTTCACTTTGCTGCTATTCTTGTGAAACACCTAAAGGGTTAATACACTTACTGAATGTCATTTTGAATACTTTGGGGGTGTAGTTTTTATAATGGGGTCATTTATGGGGTATTTCTAATATGAAGACCCTTCAAATCCACTTCAAACCTGAACTGGTCCCTGAAAAATTGCGAGTTTGAAAATTTTGTGAAAAATTGGAAAATTGCTGCTGAACTTTGAAGCCCTTTGGTGTCTTCCAAAAGTAAAAACTTGTCAATTTTATGATGCAAACATAAAGTAGACATATTGTGTGTGTGAATCTAAATTTTTTTTATTTGTAATATCCATTTTCCTTACAAGCAGAGAGCTTCAAAGTTATAAAAATGCAAAATTTTCTATTTTTTCATCAAATTTTGGGATTTTTCACCAAGAAAGGATGCAAGTTACCACAAAATTTTACCACCATGTTAAAGTAGAATATGTCACGAAAAAACAATCTCGGAATCAGAATAATAACTAAAAGCATTCCAGAGTTATTAATGTTTAAAGTGACAGTGGTCAGATGTTCAAAAAACGCTCTGGTCCTAAGGTGTAAAATAGCCTGGTCCTTAAGGTGTTAACCCCTTAAAGACTCAGGGTTTTTCCGTTTTTGCACTTTCGTTTTTTCCTCCTTACCTTTTAAAAATCATAATCCTTTCAATTTTCCACCTAAAAATCCATATTATGGCTTATTTTTTGCATCGCCAATTCTACTTTGCAGTGACATTAGTCATTTTACCCAAAAATGCACGGCGAAACGGAAAAAAAAATCATTGTGCGACAAAATCGAAAAAAAAACGCCATTTTGTAACTTTTGGGGGCTTCCGTTTCTACGCAGTGCATATTTCGGTTAAAATTACACCTTATCATTATTCTGTAGGTCCATACGGTTAAAATGATCCCCTACTTATATAGGTTTGATTTTGTCGTACTTCTGGAAAAAATCATAACTACATGCAGGAAAATGTATACGTTTAAAAATGTCATCTTCTGACCCCTATAACTTTTTTATTTTTCCACGTACGGGGCGGTATGAGGACTCATTTTTTGCGCCGTGATCTGAAGTTTTTATCGGTATGATTTTTGTTTTGATCAGACTTTTTTAATCACTTTTTATTCATTTTTTAATGTTATAAAAAGTTACCAAAATACGCTTTTTTGGACTTTGGAATTTTTTTGCGCGTACGCCATTGACCGTACAGCTTAATTAATTATATATATTTATAGTTCGGACATTTACGCACGCGGCGATACCACATATGTTTATTTATTTATTTTTTACACTGTTTTATTTTTTTTTATGGGAAAAGGGGGGTGATTCAAACTTTTATTAGGGAAGGGGTTAAATGACCTTTATTAACACTTTTTTTTACTTTTTGTTTTGCAGTGTTATAGGTCCCATAGGGACCTATAACACTGCACACACTGATCTCTTATACTGATCATTGTTATCCCATAGGGACCAATAACACTGTGCACACTGATCTCTTATACTGATCATTGTTATCCCATAGGGACCTATAACACTGCACACACTGATCTCTTATACTGATCATTGTTATCCCATAGGGACCAATAACACTGTGCACACTGATCTCTTATACTGATCATTGTTATCCCATAGGGACCTATAACACTGCACACACTGATCTCTCATCCTGATCACAGGCGTGTATTAACACGCCTGTGATCAGCATTATCGGCGCTTGACTGCTCCTGCCTGGATCTCAGGCACGGAGCAGTCATTTGGACACCGAGGAGGCAGGTAAGAGCCCTCCCGGTGTCCGATCAGCTGTTCGGGACGCTGCGATTTCACCGCGGCGGTCCCGAACAGCCCGACTGAGCAGCCGGGATACTTTCAGTTTCACTTTAGAAGCTTCTAAAGGGTTAATACCGCACATCGCCGCGATCGGCGATGTGTGGTATTAGCCGCGGGTCCCGGCCGTTGATTAGCGCCGGGACCGACGCGATATGATGCGGGATCGCGGCGCCATCCCGCTTCATATCGCGGGAGCCGGCGCAGGACGTAAATATACGTCCTGCGTCGTTAAGGGGTTAAAGAGGTATTCCAGGACAAAAAACCTTTTCTTTATATATCACCTGGCTCCAGAAAGTTAAACAGATTTGTAAATTACTTCTATTAAAAAATCTTGATCCTCTCAGTACTTATGAGCTGCTGAAGTTTAGTTGTTCTTTTCTGTCTAAATGCTCTCTGATGACACCTGTCTCGGGAACTGTCCAGAGTAGAAGCAAATCCCCATAGCAAACCTCTTCTACTTTGTGCAGTTCCCGAGACAAGCAGAGGTGTCAGCAGAGAGCACTGTTGCAAGACAGAAATGAACAACTCAACTTCAGAAGCTGATATTTATTGGAAGGATTAAGATTTTTTAATAGAAGTAATATACAAATCTGTTTAACTTTCTGGAGCGAGTTGATATATATATATATATATATATATATATATATATATATATATAAATACAAGTTTTTTTGTGGAATACCCCTTTAATTGCTTCAATAAACTCCATTTAGTGCGGTGGGGGCTCCAGGGCATCTAAAATAGCGGTTCCTCATGTGTGGACATGGGGCAAGGGATCCTGGGAAGGCGGGAACAAGGGTAGGCGGGATGAGCCTGAATCACATGCAGCATGCAGCCTATCAGCAGCCGGTCACCCCTGTGATGTCACAGCCCTATATAATCGGCAGCCATATTCCGGCTAGTCTTTTCATCTTCCCTAGGGGACTAATATAAGCAATCATTTGATTGCTTATAAAAATGTTATAAAATGCTATTGCTTTGAATTATTTATCGGCCATCTACTGGCACTACCCGTCTATAGCAGGCTGTAACAGCAGATCAGTCACAGCTGGGCTGCCATTACAACTGATCTCCCCATACTCTGTCACATGACCAGGATGGTCTTATAATGGAAGTCTATGTGACAGTCATGGTCACATAGACACAATGCACTTCTCTCCCGGCTCGTTCTACTGATTGGTTGGAGTCACTAGGACGTATCAAATGTTTTTTTTTTATTAGTAAAAGGTTCACTTTTAAGCGTCCCTAGGGCACCTTTATAAGCAATCATTTGATTGCTTGTACATTTGAGCAATGTTTTGCAATTGAATTATCAGCCATCTACAGGTACTGCCTACCTATGGCTGTAACAGCAGATCAGTCAGGCACTCAGGCCTTCAGAAGAGCTGGGTTGCCATGAAAACGGATCTCTGCTAGGTCTGTCACATGACCTGGATGGTCTTGGAATGGAAGTCTATGGGACAATCTTGGTCATATAGACACAGTGTGCTTCTGTTCTCGCTTGTTCTACTGATCGGGCCAGGACGTTACAGGGTGGAGCAGATCCCACCCAACCCTTAGCAAATCAACCAATTGTAAACACCTATATCCAGCATCGCCCCCCGCTTAAACCCCCAAAATAACATCCCTCGGGAGGGAGTTGGACCTACCCCTTTTGTGTAAAATGTTGGGAATCTCTTGGTTTACATGGCCAAATGTTGTACAACTAAAATATTTGTAATTATTTTTTACATGTTTTTGTCCCAAATTACTTTATGTTGAAATATTATGTCAAAATAATAGTCTCTCCAAAAAAAGGCAACACCAAGTCATAGAGTTAAATATATTTATTGCGTGCAACAGACGAGCAGCTTTAAGACAATGAAACAAATACTACAATATTTATATATATATTTCTATTTACTGTATCCGTAAATATCAGTATAGTGCAATAATGCGTCATATATATCATATTACATGGCAACAAGTACAGTAGGCATTGACTAGCATGTCCAGAGATGGTACCGGGACGGCATCCTACAGGCTCCGAACAAGCAAGAGCTCCACACGGCCCACCAAGTAGAATTCTAAAATCCTTCATACAATCTAGGGACAGACGCCAGTCAATATGTTCACTAAGTTGAAACAAAGGATTGAGTGAAAATATAAGGAGTTTCATGGAAGATTAATGGTGTAGAATGGCAAAAGTTACATTGGCACCTTGGGTGACTTCACCTTCATTGGGCTCATTGCACTACGGTGATGTCATCGACTACATAAATAGATACTTCAAGGTTATGTAAAGCTGTGGTCTTCAATCTGTGGCTCTATGTTTGTCAGCTACAGGTTGGAGACCACTGACGTATAGGGAGAAATCATTGGTGGTTGAGTAGTGCGGTTTTATAATCCTGGCCTAAGAGCTTCAGTCTACACCTCGGAAGACATTCCAGATTATCTGATTGTCTTGATTGTGGGATCTTTAATATGTGGTGAGCTATGAGAATGGGTGGATGATCCACCGGTAGCGGTGGAGGACGAGCCTGAGGTGGAACTGCTATTATTATTGCTAGTGGAAGAGCTGGAGCCAGATACTAGACCACTGGAGGAGCCGGTTGAGTTGCTGGTATTGCCAGTAATGACACTGAGGAGAATAGAGTTACCAGTTGAGTTATTGGTGAAGCCTGTGGTGCCAGTCATGGTATTGGGAGAACTGAAGTTACTGCTTGAGTTAATGTTGCCACTGGTGATACCAGTCACGGTATTGGGAGAACTGGAGTTACTGGTTGAGTTATTGTTGCTACTGGTGGTACCAGTCACATTATTGGGGAAACTGGCATTACTGGTTGAGTTATTGTTGGTACTGGTGATACCAGTCACAGTACTGGGGGAACTGGCACCACTGGTTGAGTTATTGGTGGTACCGGTGATACCAGTCACAGTATTGGGAGAACTGGCACTATTGGTTGAGTTATTGGATGTGCTGGTGATACCAGTCACAGTATTGGGAGAACTGGCACTATTGGTTGAGTTATTGGATGTGCTGGTGATACCAGTCACAGTATTGGGAGAACTGGCACTATTGGTTGAGGTATTGGATGTGCTGGTGATACCAGTCACAGTATTGGGAGAACTGGCACTACTGGTTGAGTTATTAGTGGAGGAACTGGTAGTACCAGCTGTGGAGTTACCGGTGGAGTTACCAGAGGAACTACTAATGGTAGAGCCAGAAACACCAGACATGTTGGTGCTGCTGGAGCTGGTGGAGTTACTGGAAGAAGTGGTAGCACCACTGTGCCCGCCTGCCTGTGATCGGATGCCAAGGCTGTTGCACAGGTCAGAAGAGCAGCAGGATACGAAACCGCTGCCGGATTGAGCCGCAGGGTCGGGGTCTTGACAGTTGGTTGCACAGTCTCTGGAGATCTTTGATTTTCCATCTGAAAAACAAATCATGATATAGCATATTAGGGAAGATCAGAAACAATTTTGTAATTTTTTTTTTTTTTTTTTAATGGCGGCTAAATGAGTCCTAGAAAGTGGAAGTTTTGTTTTGTTGTTTTACATTAATACTGTATATTTTTACTTCTGCCTCCTAGGAATGGACTGAATGATCGATCACGTAGCCAAGAACCTGGGAACCACCTGAGATGTACCAGAAGCCGTCATTGCTAATCCTAGGTTCACACTGCTGTTTGCATCCGACTCGTTAGGGGCAGATCGGCTCTTTTTCCCCCCGAGCCGAACAGACCCTGAAATGGGTCGGGTGCAAAGGGTAAATGCCGGGACCCAAAGGACACCATTCACTTGCATGGAGTCTGTTGGTGATCCAGCAATTTTACAGGAATTCAGTGGAGAAAAAAATGGTGCTTGCCCAATTTTTTCTCCACTAAGCTCTTGTTGTTGTGATCGGATTGCCGAAGGAATTCCAAATTGCGGAGTCCAACAGCAATGTGAACGAGCCCTTATCTAATCTAAGACTAATCCCCAACCCGATCTACCAACAATTCGGGAGTCCAGGCCCAGTGTTTTTTGGTTGTCACTCTTTCACTTTCAGAATATTTTAGCAAAGTGAACTCTCATTGGGCAGAATATCTGCCCAAGTTCCCCCTTGTACGGGGGACTCTGTCTTTGATCTTGAGTCTCATAAGGTAAAGTACCGAGGTTCTATATCTACCATTATGACAGACCTCCAAGTCATCCCCCGAGGTCAAGGTCCTAACGAAAGACATGACGTATCTACATGGCGGCCTGCGCCAAACTCATGATTGAACCCAACAGTGATACATACAGAGAAAAAAATGACCATTACATTTCGGAAATCTCCGGCATCACTCACCTGCATTGGTTATAGTGGTCTTGCAGGCGCTATTCCCCTGTGGACACTCCTTTACCTCGTTGCATTTTCCGAGTTCACTCGCCTCCGTGCAGTGATAACATTTCATGGACAGAGCTGGAAAAAGAGAGAAGAGGGAGTTATACGTGAGGATAAGGTATCTGCTACAGTCAACTGCTATTGTACTCCTTCTGGTAAATAAAAAAAAATATTTCTAATGTACTTTGATTTAAAAAAATTTCGTTTTCTATGTTTTATTTGTGTTTAAAAAAAGCTGCCACTAGGTGTCTCCCTACTAGGTGTCCAGAGCACATTTCCCCCCATCTCTTGTACAGACTTTGGACTCCTGCTGGCCTGGCAAGACAAGATCAGCCATCTAGATCAGTGGTCTCAAACTGTGGCCCTCCAGATGTTGCAAAACTTCAACTCCCGGCATGCTCGGACAGCCAAAAGCCTGTCTGCCTTCTCCAGAGGATCCACAATGTCCCTGAAAGGGAAATCAAGGCTTTCCTCTCATCACATCCCTTAATGCAGTGGTCTTCAAACTGCCGTTCTCCAGCTTTTGCAAAACTTCAACTCCCGGCATGCTCGGACAGCCAAAAGCCTGTCTGCCTTCTCCAGAGGATCCACACTGTCCCTGAAAGGGAAATCAAGGCTTTCCTCTCATCACATCACTTAATGCAATGGTCTTCAAACTGCAGTCCTCCAGCTTTTGCAAAACTTCAACTCCCAGCATGCCCGGACAGCCGTTGGCTGTCCGGGCAAGCTGGGAGTTGAAGTTTTGCAACATCTGGAGGGCCACAGTTTGAAGACCACTGCACTAAGGGATGAGATGATAGGAAAGCCTTGATTTACCTTTGAGGGACAGTGTGGATCCTCTGGAGATGGTTCCTTCTGATGGAATGGTATTTGGCCATTTTTTGAGCACCTCTGAAGACCAAAGTCCCTATGGCACATGGAGATTTACCGAATTGTCCATGAAATTAATTATGATAAGATATGATATTAATTAATTATCCTTCATTGTATCATGGAATGATGGGAAGGAAGATGCTAATCGTGTAGTCACCATATAGTGGTCCAAATATTACTGACTAATTATGCCCATGGCATCCCCTATGGTACACACATTGGTGCCACCATGGTAAACAGTTATTCCTATGATAGTAAGCCATGGTTGGCAGCATTCCATTGGTTTCATGGGGTTAATGTTGCCTGGCGGCAGTGGTCACATTGCCAACGATATAAAGCCTCCATATTGCTCCCATTGTTATATCCACTGAGGTTGGGACTGCCTACCCTGATGACATACTGAGATACTGAGATACCCGCTGGAGGGCGAAGGTGTGAAGGGCGAAGCCAACATCATCCAGATCACTGAGCCAGAAGATGGGTGAATCATGTTACATCAACTCAATTACATCTCATACTGATCTCGGCTGACATCACACGTTATACTCCAACAACATCCAGAGCTGCACCTAGAATCTGGCTGAACACTCCGAACTGCAGCTTCTCACGCCTCCCTGATGCCCCCTGCTGGTTCAGTATCTGTAATGAATGTGACACCTTGTGGTTCTTTGTGGGAGATGGGGATGTGCCGTGTAGTACAATGAACACGGGTGTGAGGTGCAGATCAGCGGAGAGGTCAGGGCTGGAGGAGGAGAATAGTGAGTGCAGCTCTGGAGGTGACTGGAGAATAAGACATGTAACAGTAGAATAGTGAGTGCAGCTCTGGAGGTGACTGGAGAATTAGACATGTAACAGTAGAATAGTTGTCACGATGCCGGCTGGCAGGTAGTGGACCCTCTGTGCCAGAGAGGGATTGGCGTGGACCGTGCTAGTGGACCGGTTCTAAGCCACTACTGGTTTTCACCAGAGCCCGCCGCAAAGCGGGATGGTCTTGCTGCGGCGGTAGTGACCAGGTCGTATCCACTAGCAACGGCTCACCTCTCTGGCTGCTGAAGATAGGCGCGGTACAAGGGAGTAGGCAGAAGCAAGGTCGGACGTAGCAGAAGGTCGGGGCAGGCAGCAAGGATCGTAGTCAGGGGCAACGGCAGAAGGTCTGGAAACACTGGCAAGGGACACACAAGGAACGCTTTCACTGGCACTAAGGCAACAAGATCCGGCAAGGGAGTGCAAGGGAAGTGAGGTAATAAAGGGAAGTGCACAGGTGATAACCCTAATTGGAACCACTGCGCCAATCAGCGGCGCAGTGGCCCTTTAAATCGCAGAGACCCGGCGCGCGCGCGCCCTAGGGAGCGGGGCCGCGCGCGCCGGGACAGAACAGACGGGGAGCGAGTCAGGTAGGGGAGCCGGGGTGCGCATCGCGAGCGGGCGCTACCCGCATCGCGAATCGCATCCCGGCTGACAGCAGGATCGCAGCGCCCCGGGTCAGAGGACGTGACCGGAGCGCTGCAGCGGAGGGGGAGAAGCGAGCGCTCCGGGGAGGAGCGGGAACCCGGAGCGCTCGGCGTAACAGTACCCCCCCCCTTGGGTCTCCCCCTCTTCTTGGAGCCTGAGAACCTGAGGAGCAGACTTTTGTCAAGGATGTTGTCCTCAGGTTCCCAGGATCTCTCTTCAGGACCACAACCCTCCCAGTCTACTAAAAAAAAATTTTTTCCTCTGACCTTTTTGGCAGCCAAAATCTCCTTGACCGAGAAGACGTCCGAGGAGCCGGAAACAGGAGTGGGAGGAACAGATTTGGGAGAAAAACGGTTGAGGATGAGTGGTTTGAGAAGAGAGACGTGAAAGGCATTAGGGATACGAAGAGAAGGAGGAAGAAGAAGTTTATAAGAGACAGGATTAATTTGAGACAAAATTTTGAAAGGACCAAGATAGCGTGGTCCCAACTTGTAGCTAGGGACACGGAAGCGGACATATTTAGCGGAGAGCCATACCTTGTCTCCAGGGGAAAAAACGGGGGGAGCTCTTCTTTTCTTATCCGCGAATCTCTTCATGCGTGAAGAAGCCTGTAAGAGAGAATTTTGGGTCTCTCTCCATATAATGGAAAGGTCACGAGAAATTTCATCCACAGCGGGCAGACCAGAGGGCAAGGGGGTAGGGAGGGGGGGAAGAGGGTGACGGCCGTACACCACGAAAAATGGGGATTTGGAGGAAGATTCAGAGACCCTGAAGTTATACGAGAATTCGGCCCATGGAAGGAGATCTGCCCAGTCATCCTGGCGGGAGGAAACAAAATGTCGCAAATAATCACCCAGGATCTGGTTAATTCTTTCTACTTGTCCATTGGACTGGGGATGATATGCAGAGGAAAAATTTAATTTAATCTTGAGTTGTTTACAGAGAGCTCTCCAGAATTTAGACACGAATTGGACCCCTCTATCCGAGACAATCTGCGTAGGCAACCCGTGAAGACGAAAAATGTGTACAAAAAATTGTTTAGCCAACTGAGGCGCAGAAGGAAGACCAGGAAGAGGGATGAAATGTGCCATTTTGGAGAATCGATCAACGACCACCCAAATAACGGTGTTGCCACGGGAAGGGGGTAAATCAGTAATAAAATCCATACCAATCAGAGACCAAGGCTGTTCGGGGACAGGCAGAGGATGAAGAAAACCAGCGGGCTTCTGGCGAGGAGTCTTATCCCGGGCACAGATAGTGCAGGCTCGCACAAAGTCCCCAACATCCGTCTCCAGAGTCGGCCACCAATAGAAGCGGGAGATGAGTTGCACAGATTTCTTGATGCCCGCATGACCTGCGAGATGGGAGGAGTGACCCCATTTGAGGATTCCGAGGCGTTGGCGTGGAGAAACAAAGGTCTTTCCTGGAGGAGTCTGCCTGATGGAGGCAGGAGAAGTGGAGATCAGGCAGTCAGGTGGAATGATGTGTTGCGGAGGGAGATCAACTTCTGAGGCATCCGAGGAACGAGAGAGAGCATCGGCCCTAATGTTCTTATCGGCAGGACGAAAGTGAATCTCAAAATTAAATCGGGCAAAGAACAGAGACCACCGGGCCTGGCGAGGATTCAGCCGTTGGGCCGACTGGAGGTAGGAGAGGTTCTTGTGGTCGGTGTAGATAATAACAGGAAATCTTGATCCCTCCAGCAGATGCCTCCATTCCTCAAGTGCTAATTTAATGGCTAGAAGCTCTCGATCCCCGATGGAGTAGTTCCTCTCCGCTGGAGAGAAGGTCCTAGAGAAAAAACCACAAGTGACAGCATGCCCGGAAGAATTTTTTTGTAGAAGAACAGCTCCAGCTCCTACTGAGGAGGCATCAACCTCCAATAGGAAGGGTTTGGAAGGGTCAGGTCTGGAGAGCACGGGAGCCGAAGAAAAGGCAGACTTGAGTCGCTTAAAGGAGTCCTCTGCTTGAGGAGGCCAAGACTTGGGATCAGCATTTTTCTTGGTTAAAGCCACGATAGGAGCCACAATGGTAGAAAAATGTGGAATAAATTGCCTGTAATAATTGGCGAACCCCAAAAAGCGTTGGATAGCACGGAGTCCGGAGGGGCGTGGCCAATTTAAGACGGCAGAGAGTTTGTCTGGATCCATCTGTAGTCCCTGGCCAGAGACCAAATATCCTAGAAAAGGAAGAGATTGGCATTCAAACAGACATTTCTCAATCTTGGCATAGAGTTGGTTGTCACGAAGTCTCTGAAGAACCATACGGACATGCTGGCGGTGTTCTTCTAGATTGGCAGAAAAAATTAGGATATCGTCCAGATATACCACAACACAGGAGTATAACAGATCACGAAAAATTTCATTGACAAAGTCTTGGAAGACGGCAGGGGCATTGCACAGTCCAAAGGGCATGACCAGATACTCAAAGTGTCCATCTCTGGTGTTAAATGCCGTTTTCCACTCGTCCCCCTCTCTGATGCGGATGAGGTTATAGGCGCCTCTTAAGTCCAATTTAGTGAAGATGTGGGCACCTTGGAGGCGATCAAAGAGTTCAGAGATGAGGGGTAAGGGGTAGCGGTTCATAACCGTGATTTTATTAAGACCGCGGTAGTCAATGCAAGGACGTAGGGAGCCATCTTTTTTGGACACAAAGAAAAATCCGGCTCCGGCAGGAGAGGAGGATTTACGGATAAAGCCCTTTTTTAGATTCTCCTGGACGTATTCGGACATGGCAAGAGTCTCTGGGGCAGAGAGAGGATAAATTCTGCCCCGGGGTGGAGTAGTACCCGGGAGGAGGTCGATAGGGCAATCATAAGGCCTGTGAGGAGGTAGAGTCTCAGCTTGTTTTTTGCAGAAAACATCCGCGAAGTCCATATAGGCCTTAGGGAGACCGGTTACTGGAGGAACCACAGAGTTACGGCAAGGGTTACTGGGAACCGGTTTTAGACAGTTCTTGGAACAAGAGGACCCCCAACTCTTGATCTCCCCAGTGGACCAATCCAGGGTTGGGGAATGAAGTTGAAGCCAGGGAAGTCCAAGGAGAATCTCCGAGGTGCAATTGGGGAGGACCAAAAGTTCAATCCTCTCATGATGAGATCCGATACTCATAAGAAGGGGCTCCGTGCGGAAACGTATGGCACAGTCCAATCTTTCATTATTTACACAATTGATGTAGAGGGGTCTGGCGAGACTGGTCACTGGGATGTTGAACCTGTTGACGAGAGAGGCCAAAATAAAATTTCCTGCAGATCCAGAGTCCAAGAAGGCCACTGTAGAGAAGGAGAAGGCAGAGGCAGACATCCGCACAGGCACAGTAAGACGTGGAGAAGCAGAGTAGACATCAAGGACTGTCTCACCTTTGTGCGGAGTCAGCGTACGTCTTTCCAGGCGGGGAGGACGGATAGGACAATCCCTCAGGAAGTGTTCGGTACTGGCACAGTACAGGCAGAGGTTCTCCATACGGCGTCGTGTCCTCTCTTGAGGTGTCAGGCGAGACCGGTCGACCTGCATAGCCTCCACGGCGGGAGACACAGGAACAGATTGCAGGGTACCAGAGGAGAGAGGAGCCGAGGAGACGAAACGCCTCGTGCGAACAGAGTCCATATCTTGACGGAGTTCCTGACGCCTTTCAGAAAAACGCATGTCAATGCGAGTGGCTAGGTGAATAAGTTCATGTAGGTTAGCAGGAATTTCTCGTGCGGCCAGAACATCTTTAATGTTGCTGGATAGGCCTTTTTTGAAGGTCGCGCAGAGGGCCTCATTATTCCAGGACAATTCTGAAGCAAGTGTACGGAATAGTACGGCATACTCGCCAACGGAAGAATTACCCTGGACCAGGTTCAACAGGGCAGTCTCAGCAGAAGAGGCTCGGGCAGGTTCCTCAAAGACACTTCGGATTTCCGAGAAGAAGGAGTGTACAGAGGCAGTGACGGGGTCATTGCGGTCCCAGAGCGGTGTGGCCCATGACAGGGCTTTTCCGGACAGAAGACTGACTACGAAAGCCACCTTAGACCTTTCAGTGGGAAACAGGTCCGACATCATCTCCAGATGCAGGGAACATTGGGAAAGGAAGCCACGGCAAAACTTAGAGTCCCCATCAAATTTATCCGGCAAGGATAAGCGTATCCCAGGAGCGGCCACTCGCTGCGGAGGAGGTGCAGGAGCTGGCGGAGGAGATGACTGCTGAAGCTGTGGTAGCAACTGTTGAAGCATAACGGTCAGTTGAGACAGCTGTTGGCCTTGTTGCGCAATCTGTTGTGACTGCTGGGCGACCACCGTGGTGAGGTCAGCGACAACTGGCAGAGGAACTTCAGCGGGATCCATGGCCGGATCTACTGTCACGATGCCGGCTGGCAGGTAGTGGACCCTCTGTGCCAGAGAGGGATTGGCGTGGACCGTGCTAGTGGACCGGTTCTAAGCCACTACTGGTTTTCACCAGAGCCCGCCGCAAAGCGGGATGGTCTTGCTGCGGCGGTAGTGACCAGGTCGTATCCACTAGCAACGGCTCACCTCTCTGGCTGCTGAAGATAGGCGCGGTACAAGGGAGTAGGCAGAAGCAAGGTCGGACGTAGCAGAAGGTCGGGGCAGGCAGCAAGGATCGTAGTCAGGGGCAACGGCAGAAGGTCTGGAAACACTGGCAAGGGACACACAAGGAACGCTTTCACTGGCACTAAGGCAACAAGATCCGGCAAGGGAGTGCAAGGGAAGTGAGGTAATAAAGGGAAGTGCACAGGTGATAACCCTAATTGGAACCACTGCGCCAATCAGCGGCGCAGTGGCCCTTTAAATCGCAGAGACCCGGCGCGCGCGCGCCCTAGGGAGCGGGGCCGCGCGCGCCGGGACAGAACAGACGGGGAGCGAGTCAGGTAGGGGAGCCGGGGTGCGCATCGCGAGCGGGCGCTACCCGCATCGCGAATCGCATCCCGGCTGACAGCAGGATCGCAGCGCCCCGGGTCAGAGGACGTGACCGGAGCGCTGCAGCGGAGGGGGAGAAGCGAGCGCTCCGGGGAGGAGCGGGAACCCGGAGCGCTCGGCGTAACAATAGTGAGTGCAGCTCTGGAGGTGACTGGAGAATTAGACATGTAACAGTAGAATAGTGAGTGCAGCTCTGGAGGTGACTGGAGAATAAGACATGTAACAGTAGAATAGTGAGTGCAGCTCTGGAGGTGACTAGTGTATAAGACATGTTATAACAGTAAAATAGTGAGTGCAGCTCTGGAGGTGACTGGAGAATTAGACATGTAACAGTAGAATAGTGAGTGCAGCTCTGGAGGTGACTAGTGTATAAGACATGTTATAACAGTAAAATAGTGAGTGCAGCTCTGGAGGTGACTGGAGAATTAGACATGTAACAGTAGAATAGTGGGTGCAGCTCTGGAGGTGACTGGAGGATATGATATGATGTAATAGCAGAATAGTGAGTGCAGCTCTGGAGGTGACTGGAGGATAAAACATGATATAACAGAAGAATAGTGAGTGCAGCTCTGGAGGTGACTGGAGTATAAGACATGATATAACAGAAGAATAGTGAGTGCAGCTCTGGAGGTGACTGGAGCATAAGACATGATATAACAGAAGAATAGTGAGTGCTGCTCTGGAGGTGACTGGAGCATAAGAGATGATATAACAGAAGAATAGTGACTGCAGCTCTGGAGGTGACTGGAGCATAAGACATGATATAACAGAAGAATAGTGAGTGCAGCTCTGGAGGTGACTGGAGCATAAGACAATGTAACAGCAGAATAGTGAGTGCAGCTCTGAAAGTGCGGGGGCTCTGATCTGTCTCTGTTCTAGATGTGAGTGCTAATCTGCAATTACTCTAAGCTGCAATACCAGACAAAACCTATAAACAGGGGTGGCGCTGTATTTCTAAAAATAAAACCTTGTTGTAATTATAATGCAGCTCAGCAGCACATTAGGCTTCATATAGAGCCGCGTCTTTGCGTCTTAGTCATGTGGTACAGATTTGTCTTCTTCGTGCACGCTCTCCCCCCCCCCCCCCCGCACTGCAGACGCTGCCCGTATCGCTTCTGATTTCCATATTTAATAACATCAGACCATCAGAAGTTTTCATAATCAAAGTCGACACCTCCTTAACCCCTCCTTAGCCAGAGGGGATCTCCTGACACAAATACTAAGAGTGTTACACGCTGTAACGAAAATTGCGCAACCTCGCAAACAATAATTCCTCCCACCTCTGAGGTTGTGCAATGTGTCCTGTACTTTCCTACAGATCTTAGGACAACGGGCGTTATTCATTATTCTAGCGTTACGCCTTATGCATATGTTTTTCCCAACTAGGGTGCCTCCAGCTGTTGCAAAACTACAACTCCCAGCATGCCCGGACAGCCGAAGGCTGTCCGGGCATGCTGGGAGTTGTAGTTTTGCAACAGCTGGAAGCACCTTGGTTAGGAAACACTGACCAAAGGTATATGGGAACTTTAGTATCAGTAATGGGCACCATTATTGCTCCAACACGGGCGGCTCCTGTATGACAAAGCTTCATAACAAAGCCAGGAGTGTATATGTAATTTAGCATTATTTGGCCAATGTGGCGTTCAGGATCCTGGAAAATCTGGGTAGATCTTTGACAACTGAACTGGAGAGGGTTTATGACTTTGGGGTCCCCATCTAGGTATCCCTTTCCTATTCATATAAATGGCCACACGTAATACCACTTTTCTCCTGTAGTGGCCACTACAGAGCAAATGAGAAGCCCAATTCCCCAATGCCCAAAATTGTGTAAAAAAAAATAAAAATACAAAATTTGTGTTATTTTTACTACAATTTTACAAAAACAGCAGAATGGCGAGTGCAGCTCTGGGGGGGGGACTGGAGGATTTGCAACAGCTGGAAGCACTTTGGTTGTGAAACACTGATTTAAGGTGTATGGGCATTGTAGGGGAAGTAATGGGCGAAGCTTCTCAACTATGCCAGGGTTTAGCCCCAGGTAATTTTGCATTATTTGGCCAATGTGCCTTTCAGGATCCTAAAAATTCTGGGTAGATCTTTAACAACTTAACAGGAGATGGTTTCTGACTTCCCCCATTTAGTTCCCCGTCTAGTCGCTAAATAGGGTAGCCCGTTCCTAATTATATGAATGGCCACATGTAGTATCATTTCTCTCCTGTAGTGGCCACTGCAGAGCAAATGAGGAGCCAATGCCCAAAATACTGTAGCTGCAAAAGTTGTGTTATTTTAAAAATAAAAAATGAAAAAAACAATAATAATTTTTTACAACAATCTAGAAAAATCTGCCAAAATGCAGTAAAAAAAAAGTCAGCATGTGAAAAAAAAGCCTAAAGACTTTAACTCTTCATATAATGATAATAATAATAATAAGGATGATAATAATAGTAGTAATAATAATAATAGTAGTAATAATAATATTAATAGTAATAAGGATAATAATAATAAAAGTAATTAGGATAATAATTCTAATAATAATATTAATAGTAATAAGGATAATAATAATTAGGACAATAATAAGGTTAATAATAATTATAATAAGGATTCTTTATATAATGATAATAATAATAAGGATGATAATAATAGTAATAATAATAGTAGTAATAATAATATTAATAGTAATAAGGATAATAATGATAATAGTAATTAGGATAATAATAACAATAATAATAATAATGCATCAAAACTGCACATAATATGAACTGGCCTCAACCCACTTACGAATCTAAGTGTATGTTCACACCACAGAATCTCCATGCGCAATTTCGAACAGGAATTCTGCTAGGAGATTCTGCCGCACGGGAAGAGCATTGGTGTGAATGGGTCTTCTGCTGACCGGGTGCAGTGATAAGACACCAGCAGCCTCATTAGATGACCAGGTGCAGTGATAAGACACCAGCAGCCTCATTAGATGACCAGGTGCAGTGATAAGACACCAGCAGCCTCATTAGATGACCAGGTGCAGTGATAAGACACCAGCAGCCTCATTAGATGACCAGGTGCAGTGATAAGACACCAGCAGCCTTATTAGATGACCAGGTGCAGTGATAAGACACCAGCAGCCTCATTAGATGACCAGGTGCAGTGATAAGACACCAGCAGCCTCATTAGATGACCAGGTGCAGTGATAAGACACCAGCAGCCTCATTAGATGACCAGGTGCAGTGATAAGACACCAGCAGCCTCATCAGATGACCAGGTGCATTGATAAGACACCAGCAGCCTTATTAGATGACCAGGTGCAGTGATAAGACACCAGCAGCCTTATTAGATGACCAGGTGCAGTGATAAGACACCAGCAACCTCATCAGATGACCAGGCACAGTGATAAGACACCAGCATCCTTATTAGATGACCAGGTGCAGTGATAAGACACCAGCAGCCTCATTAGATGACCAGGTGCAGTGATAAGACCCCAGCAGCCTTATTAGATGACCAGGTGCAATGATAAGACACCAGCAGCATCATTAGATGACCAGGTGCAGTGATAAGACACCAGCAGCCTCATTAGATGACCAGGCGCAGTGATAAGACACCAGCAACCTCATCAGATGACCAGGTGCAGTGATAAGACACCAGCAGCCTCATTAGATGACCAGGTGCAGTGATAAGACACCAGCAGCCTCATTAGATGTCCAGGCGCAGTGATAAGACACCAGCAACCTCATCAGATGACCAGGCACAGTGATAAGACACCAGCATCCTTATTAGATGACCAGGTGCAGTGATAAGACACCAGCAGCCTCAATAGATGACCAGGCGCAGTGATAAGACACCAGCAGCCTCATTAGATGACCAGGTGCAGTGATAAGACACCAGCAGCCTTATTAGATGACCAGGTGCAGTGATAAGACACCAGCAGCCTTATTAGATGACCAGGTGCAGTGATAAGACTCCACCCACTCTATCTGCAAAGCCAGAAGTATCATGGGAAATGTAGGCAGCATTAGCAAATCATTTCAGTGGGCAAATAGGAATCAATAAGGCTGAAACCCCCCATGCCTGCCGCATCAGCTAAAACAGGTAGGCACAAGGTGTGCACAGGAAGCGCTATTGCCTCCATTTGAGAGAGATATAAATATATACTCTAATCAAATGTTTCCCAACCAGGGTGCATCCAGGCATGCTGGGAGTTGTAGTTTTGCAACAGCTGGAAGCACCTTGTAGTTTTTAAACAGGCACACTGGTTTGGAAATACTGCTCTAAACACATTCAAAGCTGCATTTCCTGTTACCATTAATTGCGATGAAATGTGATTTGCGCTGTCAGAGCTGTAAAACACGTCTACTTTCTTTCACAAAACAGCGCCAAACCGTTTCACAGGCTGGGTGTGGTACTGCAGCTCAGCCCTGATTCACACGAATGGAGCCGAGTCGCAGTACCAGACGCAACCTACCAGCAGTCGTTGGCGCTGTTTGGTGGCAGCCATGTTTTTGTAATCCTGGACAATGCCTCTGCAGCGCCAAGACGGAGCAGAATTACGATTTCAGCTCCGGAGTACAAGTCAGATGCAGATGGTCGATGCGGCGTCAATCTCTTACCCAAGTCCACGCAGAGGGCGGCAGCCACCAGACAGATCACTAATCCCTTCATCTTGATGCTTCCGTAAGGAGTGAATACAAGGGATACAGCGAGGTTCCCGTATATATAGTCCTTCTCTTCTACGCATTAACATATATGTATGAAAAAAAGAGATTTTTATCGGGACGTTAAGTAATGTGCGGAGGTTTCACGGTATAATTAGCGATATCTAAGGCGTGCCGTGTAATTATCTGATTTATAGGCATGTGATAGCATCATAATGAAGAGAGTAAAACCATTGTCTGACGGAGATGCGTCCTTATCGTAGCGCCTCCTGCAGGACGCACATTCCTGGGACCAGGGCTCCGGACATGTGGCCCTTAGTCACGGCGGGGAAAAATGCGGCTCGTAACTTTTTATCTGATACTACGTTTCCATCTCGTAATTCTTTTCGCTCTAATAATAGTTTTCTGCTTCCACCCATTTTTTATTTTTTTTTATTTTTTTATTTTATTTTTTTAAACGTATTAAAGATAATTGAGGTCACGTGAACTCGGATCCCGAATCCTGGAATGTGGGTCAGAGATCAAATCGGGAGATGCTGAATCTGGCCCAGGGGTTGACCAACCACAAAAAAAAAAAACTTAGGCCAATAAGCGACTGATCGTGGAGGGTCCGACCACTGGACCCCCATGATCCCTAGAGCGGGGCCCGACTCTTTCACTTGAATGGCGGTGAAGGCGCGCGCCCCACACTGTGTCTATGGGAGAACCATAGACTCTGCTCCCGCACTCCCATAGAGAGCGAATTGTCTTCCGCACCATTCAACTGGAGAGGTCAGGCCCTATTCTGGAGATCATGGGGGGTACCAGTAGTCAGAACCCCCCCACCCCCACCCCCGTAATCAGATGCTTTTTGATTTGTTTTTCTTGGCTGAATAAGAACTTTAAAGGGGTACTCCTCTGGAAAACATTTTTTTTAAAGGGTTACTCCCCAGTGTCCGGAACATTGAGTTGTGTGCGGGGCTTCCGTGTTCACGCCCGCCCACTCGTGACGTCGCGCCTCGTCATGTGACGTTACGTCCCGCCCCCACAATGCAAGTGTTCTGGATGCTGGGGAGCGGAGTAACCCTTTAAATCAACTGGTGCCAGAAAGTTAAACATATTGGTAAATTACTCCTATTTAAAAATGTTAATCCTTCCAGTACTTATCAGCTGCTGTATACTACAGAAGAAGTTCTATACTTTTCGAAACTTCCTTTCTGTCTGACCACAGTGCTCTCTGCTGACACCTCTGTCCATGTCAGGAACTGCCCAGAGCAGGAGAGGTTTACTATGGGGATTTGCTCCTACTCTGGACAGTTCCTAAAATGGACAGAGGTGTCAGCAGAGAGCACTGTGGTCAGACAGAAAGGCAGTTCAAAAAGGAAAGAACTTCCTTTGTAGTATACAACAGCTGATAAGCACTGGAAGGATTAAGATTTTTAAATAGAAGTAATTTACAAATCTGTTAAACTTTCTGTCACAAGTTGATTTAAAAAAAAAAAAAAATATATATATATATATATAAAATAAATAATAATTATAATGTTTTTCAGGGGAATATCCCTTTAATAAGATGTGTATTTGGGGGGGGGGGGGGTGCTCCCAAAATTGTCCTATTTAGTTTAGTAATATTACTTTGTCCTAAGTAATATTATTACACAAACTAAATAGGACAATTTTGGGAGCATCCTAAATAAATCTCGTGAATGACATTTACCCTACGGGATTAAACATGTTAGAAATAACAAAACCAATGTGGTTAACCAAAACTGGTAAACATGTGATCAGTGATAAAAAGAAAGTGTTCAGACTACTGAAACAAGAAGGTAGTGGGGAGGCGGTAAACAATTCTAAGGAGTAAATTCTGTAAAAAATCAAAACATATCAAAGTAGAAAAACGGCAACAGAGAGAATTACCATAGAAATAATCTGGCTGTAATGGGGAGGAGGATGAGGAAAAGGCCAATCTACTAAATGCCTTCTTCTCTACTGTATTTTCACAGTAAAATCTAATGTCAGAAAATATGAGTTGGGATAATGTGTTATACTGGGGTCTGATTATGGGGGATATATTCATAGGCGTGCGCACGGGGTGTGCCGGGTGTGCCTGGGCACACCCTAATAAAGCCCAGGGGGGGGGATCCGTGGCCACCACTGAGCAGCCTGCAGGGGCCCCTGTAACATTCTGGACATCTCTGTGTCCCGAAAGATCTTTTCAGGACACAAGGGTGTCCCTGTTACATTTCTGCGGCGGCCCCAGTGTTAACTTTAAAAACGCAGGGGCCGCAGTGAGGTAGCGCAGGCAGGGACGTCACTGACATCCCTTGCGTGCTCCCATAGCAACGGAGGAGCAGATCAGCGACGAGGAGGACGCGTGACGGCCGGCCTGGAAAGTCACCAGCACCAGCTGGCAGCACATCATCTTCACTGTTCCGACCACCGCTCTTTCTGTCCCAGGACCTACTGCTATGGTCTATAGGCCCTAGCAGTAGATTGGGGCCCCCGGACCGGAGGAGTAATGGTCGGAACACTGAAGTGGTGCAGTAAACAGGCATACAGCCTCCAGCCATACACTGTATATTCCTTAAGGCTATACTGCACCTAATGTGGGGAACTATGCTGCACCTAATGTGGGCAACTATACTGCACCTTATGTAGGGAACTATACTGCACCTAATGTTGGGGAACTAAACTGCACCTAATGCGGGGGAACTATACTGCACATAATGCGGGGGAACTATACTGCATCTAATGTGGGGAACTATACTGCACCTAATGTTGGGGAACTATACGGCACCTAATGTGGGGAACTATACTGCACCTAATGTTGGGGAACTATACTGCACCTAATGTTGGGGAACTATACTGCACCTAATGTTGGGGAACTATACTGCACCTAATGTGGGGGAACTATACTGCACCTAATGTGGGGAACTATACTGCACCTAATGTGGGGAACTATACTGCACCTAATGTTGGGGAACTATACTGCACCTAATGTTGGGGAACTATACTGCACCTAATGTGGTGGGAACTATACTGTACCTAATGTGGGGGAACTATACTGCACCTAATGCGGGGGAACTATACTGCACCTAATGTGGTGGGAACTATACTGCACCTAATGTGGGGGAACTATACTGCACCTAATGCGGGGGAACTATACTGCACCTAATGTGGGGGAACTATACTGCACCTAATGTGGGGGAACTATACTGCACCTAATGTGGGGGAACCAAAGGAACCTATGCAAAAAAATCTTAAAGTATGTACAGATATATTGTGGCCCATGTACCTAGATGGTAAAACAGTATACTAAATATATATTAAATATATGTATATAAACCCGATAGTAGGGCAAATATTTATAAACCTATGCTATGGTCTATAGGCCCTAGCAGTAGATTGGGGCCCCCGGACCGGAGGAGTAATGGTCGGAACACTGAAGTGGTGCAGTAAACAGGCATACAGCCTCCAGCCATACACTGTATATTCCTTAAGGCTACACTGCACCTAATGTGGGGAACTATGCTGCACCTAATGTGGGCAACTATACTGCACCTTATGTAGGGAACTATACTGCACCTAATGTTGGGGAACTAAACTGCACCTAATGCGGGGGAACTATACTGCACATAATGCGGGGGAACTATACTGCATCTAATGTGGGGAACTATACTGCACCTAATGTTGGGGAACTATACGGCACCTAATGTGGGGAACTATACTGCACCTAATGTTGGGGAACTATACTGCACCTAATGTGGGGGACTATACTGCACCTAATGTGGGGGAACTATACTGCACCTAATGTGGGGGAACTGTACTGCACCTAATGTGGGGAACTATACTACACCTAATGTGGGGGGAACTATACTGCACCTAATGTGGGGAACTATACTGCACCTAATGTGGGGAACTATACTGCACCTAATGTGGGGGAACTATACTGCACCTAATGTGGGGAACTATACTGCACCTAATGTGGGGAACTATACTGCACCTAATGTTGGGGAACTATACTGCACCTAATGTTGGGGAACTATACTGCACCTAATGTGGTGGGAACTATACTGTACCTAATGTGGGGGAACTATACTGCACCTAATGCGGGGGAACTATACTGCACCTAATGTGGTGGGAACTATACTGTACCTAATGTGGGGGAACTATACTGCACCTAATGCGGGGGAACTATACTGCACCTAATGCGGGGGAACTATACTGCACCTAATGTGGTGGGAACTATACTGTACCTAATGTGGGGGAACTATACTGCACCTAATGCGGGGGAACTATACTGCACCTAATGTGGGGGAACTATACTGCACATGTGGGGGAACTATACTGCACCTAATGTGGGGGAACTATACTGCACCTAATGTGGGGGACTAACTGCACCTAATGTGGGGGAACTATACTGCACCTAATGTGGGGGAACTATACTGCACCTAATGTGGGGAACTATACTGCACCTAATGTGGGGGAACTATACTGCACCTAATGCGGGGGAACTATACTGCACCTAATGTGGGGGAACTATACTGCACCTAATGTGGGGGAACTATACTGCACCTAATGTGGGGGAACTATACTGCACCTAATGTGGGGAACTATACTGCACCTAATGTGGGGGAACTATACTGCACCTAATGCGGGGGAACTATACTGCACCTAATGTGGGGGAACTATACTGCACCTAATGTGGGGGAACTATACTGCACCTAATGTGGGGGAACCAAAGGAACCTATGCAAAAAAATCTTAAAGTATGTACAGATATATTGTGGCCCATGTACCTAGATGGTAAAACAGTATACTAAATATATATTAAATATATGTATATAAACCCGATAGTAGGGCAAATATTTATAAACCGTAATAGGTAGTTATAATCCTTATAGTAGAAACACAGCTCAAGGTACAGAAATTGGCCTCACTATTTATTGCTACTAAAACAGCCATGATGGATTTTAGCTCCATAAATAATGCATAAACAACCATAGAAAAAGGAGCTATTCAAAATACAAAGTAGAATACAAAATATCTTTATTGGTATAACAGGTAATGTTTAAAAACCATTAAAATGCATAACAGGAGGAAATCGACAAGGGCGACATACCTGGGACTAAGAAGTAGTAAAGGCAATATAGTGCATATAGAGGAAATTCACAAACATGTACAATCAGTAGAGGTGCCCACAATATGTGTGTGTATATATATATATATATATATATATATATATATATATATATATATAAAGTGCTAGTGCATCTCCCCAGGTGACATAGGTAGTAGCAGGCACGTCCATAGATACAGTAACATCCCAGCAGTGATAAGCGACTCTATGTATACATATAGGAGGAGATTTATCAAAACCTGTCCAGAGAAAAGTTGCTGAGTTGCCCATAGCAACCAATCAGATCACTACTTTCATTTTTAACAAGGCCTCTGCAAAATGAAAGCAGCGATCTGATTGGTTGCTATGGGCAACTCAGCAACTTTTCTCTGGACAGGTTTTGATAAATCTCCCCCATTGTGGGCACCTCTACTGATTGTACATGTTTGTGAATTTACTCTATATGCACTATATTGCCTTTACTACTTCTTAGTCCCAGGTATGTCGCCCTTGTCGATTTCCTCCTGTTATGCATTTTAATGGTTTTTAAACATTACCTGTTATACCAATAAAGATATTTTGTATTCTACTTTGTATTTTGAATAGCTCCCTTTTTTCTTTGGTTTTCTAATGTGGGGGAACTATACTGCATCAGTACAGTTCCCCCACATTAGGTGCAGTATAATTCCCCCACATTAGGTGCAGTACAGTCCCCCACATCAGGTGCAGTATAGTTACCCCACATTTGGTGCAGTATAGTTCCCCCACATTAGGTGCAGTATAGTACCCCCACATTAGGTGCAGTATAATTCCCCCACATTAGGTGCAGTACAGTCCCCCACATCAGGTGCAGTATAGTTACCCCACATTAGGTGCAGTATAGTTCCCCCACATTAGGTGCAGTATAGTTCCCCCACATTAGGTGCAGTATAGTTCCCCCACATTAGGTGCAGTACAGTTCCCCCACATTAGGTGCAGTATAGTTCCCCCACATTAGGTGCAGTACAGTTCCCCCACATTAGGTACAGTATAGTTCCCCACATTAGGTGCAGTATAGTTCCCCCACATTAGGTGCAGTATAGTTCCCCCACATTAGGTGCAGTACAGTTCCCCCACATTAGGTTGGCACCTATACTGCAGTACATATTATATTATACACAGGGCCCTTATACTGGAGTCTGATTATGGGGATATGTTTTATACAGGGGGCTGATACTGGGGTCAGATTATGGAGGATATACTGTATTTTATTCCATACTAAGACCCCAGTATTACCCCCTTGTATATACCCCATAATCAGACTCCAATATAAGGGCCCCATAAATAATATATCCCCAATATTTAGACCCCAGTCAAAGGGTCCCTGTATATACAGCGTGATTCAGATGGTGCCTAATTCATGCCTTGGTATTTATATGGGAGAGAACATAACACCGACGAACGACCATAAGAAGACGTCCGATCTATCGAGGTTTCACCTTTACCCTACAGATGTGTACGGACATTTCCCCTGGTGACTGGGCTGATGTCTTGGTGTCGTCCAGTTGTGTCCAGCATCTCCCCGCATATGGACTCCTCTGTGTCAATGATGCTCATACAGTCCCGGATGTAGTCCCCACAGAAAGACGTTACATGGTGTTATATGTGGTGATCGTAGAGACCAGCAGAACATTGGGGAATAGTTGTATCTGTGAACATCCAAATGGAGATGAGGAGGTGACCATCCTGCTGACGTGTGGCAGATCGTCCTCTATGTCCAGGCAGGAGCGGTAAGTGACCGGATCCTCAGACCACAGTCTTTGCCCAGGAAAGGTGAATGGTTTCTCTGAGCCCCAAATTGTGGGGATTGACCTTCCCACTAAGGTTAAAAGGGGAAAAGTCACCTCATGGCTGTAACCGGCCCATCAGTGAGTTCATCCTCATCCAGACCATGCTAATTTGCATAATTAATTATATATGCGTGACATCACATGATACGCATACTGTATGCGTGGGGAAATTTAGTCCTATTCCGACCCCTATAACCTTTTTATTTCTCCTTATACGGGCCTGTATTAGTGCTCATTTTTCTGCGCCCCAATCTGTAGTTTTTAACAGAACCATTTTTGTTTTGATGGGACTTTTTGATCGATTTTTTTTTTTTTAATTAAATTCGGGAGTTACAGTTAGTTACTATACATCTCCCAGCATGCTCTTGTGGTGGCCCAGTACAGGAGTTGTACTCCCGCACCCTAGCTGTCCTGTCAGGCAGCCTCCCTGCAGTGTCCCTTGGGCCCCCTGCACCTGTTCCCCTTGTACAGTTTTCTTTATTCTATGTATTGTATATAGAAATTTTACAGCTTTAAGAACAGTTTTCATGTGGTTAAACATTTGTCATGTGATTGTAACCCAGTGAGATGTCAGTGACCATGTGACCTAAGGGTGACCTATGGGACCTCACCAGAGTCTTGCCTATATAAGCCCTGGGAGGAGTCTCTTCACTCTCTTGGTGAGGAAGGAGGGAGCCCCTCCGAAACGCGTAGTCCAACCCTGTATGTCACTTTTTATGATTACTAATAAAAAGTACTAGTACTTTTCACCCGACTCCTGTGTCATCACGCCGGTGTAGCGCTACAGTGCCACAGTCGGATCTTCACTGGAAGGAAAAGGAAACCCCTGCCGGGATTTCCACCTCCCACATCTGTACTCCTACAAACGGGGTATAGTCAGTCTCAGTCAAGTCAGTCAAAGTCAACCTGTCTCAAGTCAGCATGGCCTACATCAAATTGTCCAAGACCCCTATAAGTCCTAGCAAGCCCTGTGGTCTCTGAAGTCACTGGTCACCTCCGTTGGCCTAGCCAAGCTTAATGGACTATTCCATCTATCTGACTCAGTAAAGCTGCCCTTGTTCCGTAACTTGGCGTCGGAGTCATTATTTACCCCCGTGCCTAGCCCAGGATCCAGCGGTATACCTTCGGGTGGTGTAGAGGATAAACCATGTCCTGGCGTCACGAACACAAGGGCTTAATGCCATCTGCCCCTAGGGTAATCCCATCTGCCCTCATCACACCCTAACCACACTCTGATACAGCCTGTGGCTCAGCAGCTGCCCCAAACAAAAACTACAACTCCCAGCATGTTGGACTATATAGTAGTATATAGTATAGGTCAATGTTTCCCAAACAGGTGGGCCTCCAGCTACTGCAAAACTACAACTCCCAGCATGTTGGACTATATAGTAGTATATAGTATAGGTCAGTGTTTTCCAACCAGGGGGGCATCTAGCTGTTGCAAAACTACAACTCCTAGCATGTGTGACTATATAGTAGTATATAGTATAGGTCAGTGTTTTCCAACCAGGGGGGCATCTAGCTGTTGCAAAACTACAACTCCCAGCATGTTGGACTATATAGTAGTATATAGTATAGGTCAGTGTTTTCCAACCAGGGGGGCATCTAGCTGTTGCAAAACTACAACTCCCAGCATGTTGGACTATATAGTAGTATATAGTATAGGTCAGTGTTTTCCAACCAGGGGGGCATCCAGCTGTTGCAAAACTACAACTCCCAGCATGCCCGGACAGCCGTTGGCTGTCCGGGCATGCTGGGAGTTGTAGTTTTGCAACAGCTGGAGGCACTCTGGTTGGGAAACATTGGTATAGGTTATGGTGCAACATTCCAGGAGTTGGAGGATTGATTGGAAAAACACCGGCCATTGCTTTGCCAGTATTTTTAATATAAAAAATAATACCGGCAGGGTGGCCAAAATACTGGCTGTATCGGTAAAATAGGCACCGCCCTATGACCAACCCAACCTGCAAGTCAATGAAGCAGTCCTAGGGGGATGTCTGCAGTGCAGGAGGTATATCAAGCGAGAGGTGAGCGACTCCACCAATGACCCATCACATGATGTCTGCCATTAACCTCTTAGATGCCATGGCCGCAGCATTTAAGAGGATCCGTGATGGGAACCGGGCCTGTCAGCAATCTGACCTGCACCCCTGCAATGTGGCCGGGGGCCAACCTAATGTAAACCTACGGATGATGATAACCGAGCTCATGTACCGGATTTATAGTAAAACTCATAGATTTACGTCACTTCAGTCGTCTTTATTGTGTGTTAATTCATATTCATATTCGTTATAACTTTTTTTATTGGAAATATTTAGGTTCCCCCTTCTTTTATCTGTAGTTTTATCCCTAATCGTCATAGTCATCCGTCATTTATCAAAACCGGTGTAGAGGAAGAGTAGAGCAGTTGCCCATAGCAACCAATCAGATCGTTTGTTTCATTTTTAAAGAGATGTCTAAAATCTTTAATCTGATTGGTTGCTATGGGCAACTGCACATCTTTTCCTCTGAGCTGTGCCATGCATAGTTGCTATTGGCTGTGCTGTGATTGGTTGCTATGGGATGTGCTATTATTGGTTGCTATGGGATGTGCTGTGATTGGTTGCTATGGAATGTGCTATTCTATTATTGGTTGCTATGGGATGTGCTGTGCTTGGTTGCTATGGACTGTGCTGTGATTTGTTGCTATGGGGTGTGCTATTATTGGTTGCTATGGGCTGGGCTATGATTGGTTGCTATGAGCATTGCCAGGATTGGTTGCTAAGGACTGTGCTGTAATTGGTTCATGTGGTGGTGCCTGATTGATTAATCTTGGCTGTGCTGTGTTTGGTTGCTATGGGCTGTGCTGTGATTGGTTGCTATGGACTGTGCCATGATTAGTTGCTGTGTTGTGATTGGTTGCTATGGGCTGAGCTGTGATTGGTTGCTATGGACTGTGCCATGATTGGTTGCTGTGTTGTGATTGGTTGCTATGGGCTGAGCTGTGATTGGTTGCTATAGACTATGCTGTGAATGGTCAATATAGGCTGGGCTGTGATTCGTTGCTATGGGCTGTGCCATGATTTGTAGCTATGGGCTGTGCTGTGCTTGGTTGCTATGGGCTGCCATTGATTGATATGGGCTGTGCTGTGATTGGTTGCTATGGGCTGTGCTGTGCTTGGTTGCTATGGGCTGCCATTGATTGATATGGGCTGGGCTGTGATTAGTAGTTATGGGCTGTGCTGTGATTGGTTGCTATGGGCTGTGCTTAGCTTGGTTGCTATGGGCTGGGCTGCCATTGATTGCTATGGGCTGGGCTGCCATTGATTGCTATAGGCTGGGCCGTGATTGGTAGCTATGGGTTGTGTCGTGATTGGTTGCTATGGGTTGGGCCGTAATTGGTAGCTATGGGCTGTGCCGTGATTGGTTGCTATGGGCTGCGCCATTATTTGTTGCTATTATCTGGGCAGCGATTGGTTGCTATGGGCTGTATTGTGATTGGTTGCTATGGGCTGTGTTGTGATTGGTTGCTATGGGTTGTGCCGGAATTGGTTGCTATGAGCTGTGCCATAATTGGTTGCTATGGACTATGGCGGGACACACAACAAGCCTATGAGTTTGTAATACCGTACACGCTCTGTGCACTTGGCCTAGTCTTGGACTCTTGAGGTGCATTATAAAAAAGGCTGTAAGATCGGAAGCATTTTATCTCAAAACTTTCTATCGTGTTGTCCTCTTCACGAGCGATGAGGAGAAGATCGAACAGCTGAAGCAGTGTTTCACAACCAGGATGCCTCCAGCTGTGGCAAAACTACAACTCTCAGCATGCCAGGACAGCTTTTGGCTGTCCTGGCATGCTGGAGCTTGTAGTTTTGCCACTGCTGGAGGTACCCTGGTTAAGAAACACTGACCTAGATGCATCAAGGAATGGACGTCTAAAGTTCTACATCAGGGCCTGCAATATTGAACCACCGGACAAATAAGGCCCAAATCACTGGAGGTCGGATACTGGTTGACTAAACCTCTAGACATCAGGGATTGAGACACCGAATATGATGTATTTGATCAGTTTTGGAGTATAGGAGGAAAACTGTAGTACCCAGAGGAACACGGGGAGAACATACAAACTCATGCAAATTTAAACCCAGCACCCAGGTCACCACTGAGCCACCATACAATGCCAACCCCTGAGCCCCCATGGGGCCTACAGGTTACTCTACTGGGGCCATCATCCAATGTTCCTGTAGAGTAAAGCCGGACAGACTCGTGGTGGCCTCATGATAATCACCTGATGGAACACATTGGGTGGTTTTTGTATGTCCGCACATCCACTGGTGACTGGCGGCGTCCAGCAGCTGCTTATTCTCCTCACCCCACTGAAGTAAACCTGCACGTAACGACCAGAGTCCATATAGAGAACTTATTTGTTTGACGCAGAGGCATAACTTGTAACTTTTGGGCCCAGATGCAAAATCTGGAACATGGCCCTATATCTACCATGTGCCCTGGTGCGATTGCTACCTCTGCACCCCATATAGTTAAGACCCTGGTCCGATGGCTCTAAAGTGTAGAATAAGTTGTAGGACAATTGTAGGACTTAAGGTGTAGGCAGGGCTCCCATCAGAAATTTCGGGGCCCCTTACACAGCTCAGGGACTTCCACCACGTGGCCCGCCCCCCGAACCCGCCCCCAGGGCCTGTCCCTAATTTTATTTTATTTTCTAATTATATATTTCTAATTAGATTAAAGCGGAGTGCAGTGCAGTAAGACATTGTGCTGCACAGTATTTTACTGCACCCTGCTATGTTCTAATACACCCTAATCTAGTTACTGTGAAACTTCCCTAAAAATTCAACAAGATTGCCACATACTGATCATACAGAGGTCGATACTAGCAGGCACTCTGCAGCCATTATAAGGGATTACAGTTACATTATAAGGGATTACAGTTACATTATAAGGGATTACAGTTACATTTACTGACTCACAAGCTACATCTTCTTTGATCAGAGGCCATCATGAAGACTCGTCTCCAAAGAACCTGCCAGACAAACATTTTAGGCACCTTTCTTCAGCACAATGCCCACTTCTTTACAGACTCCTCATGTGTATGGCTGCACACATTAATAGTGCCCACTTTGTGCCTCTCTGTGCCCCTGTATATATATGTACACCCCTCTGTGCCCCCTGTATATTTGTAGACCCCCTTTTCCCCCATATATTGTTAATGACCCCCTTGGTGCCCCCATATATATTTGTAAATCCCCCTCCCTTCTGTGCCCCCATTTATATTCAATGACTCTGTCTTGGTGCCCCCATATATATATTTAATGACCCCCTCTTGGTGCCCCATATATATTTAATGACCCCCTCTTGGTGCCCCCATAATATATTTAATGACTCCCTCTTGGTGCCCCCATAATATATTTAATGACTCCCTCTTGGTGCCCCCATAATATATTTAATGACTCCCTCTTGGTGCCCCCATATATATATTTAACGACCCCCTCTTGGTGCCCCATATATATTTAATGACCCCCTCTTGGTGCACCCATATATATTTAATGACCCCCTCTTGGTGCCCCCATATATATTTAATGACTCCCTCTTGGTTCCCCCATAATATATTTAATGACCCCCTCTTGGTGCCCCCATATATATTTATTGACCCCCCTCTTGGTGCCCCATATATATTTTATGACCCCCCCCCCCCGACCCCCATATACTGCTGTAGACCCTCCACAGACATACTGCCTCCAGCCATATATAGTATACGGCTGCAGACAGTATGTTCCAGTGGGCAATGAGCGGGGGGGGGGGGGGTCACGGAGCCCCAGACCCCTGGGCATCTGGCCCCGTACTAAGGTACTGCCTGTACCCCCTGATGGTGGTCCTGGGTGTAGGACAAGTTGTAGGACAATTGTAGGGTCTAAGGTGTAGGACAAGTTGTAGGACAATTGTAGGGTCTAAGGTGTAGGACAAGTTGTAGGACAATTGTTAAAGGTTTTTCTGTGCACTCACACATGACACGCAGGGTTTTCTATTCCAGTTTATTTGTTTATTATATATAATCAGGTTATTATACATGACTCTCTCAGTCCGGTTTCAGTGATACCATAAGGACCCTCTGGTGTTTACGTAAGGACTTGAGTAACCTCACCGTGTCACCTGGAGATTGGCATCTGCTATTCTAATGACTTAGTAAGGCGATGCGTCATGGAGTCTCAGGGTTCATCACCTCTGACTTCTAATCACGGGTTATAGGATGAGTTCACCAAAAAAAACTTTCCACCAGCTGTGAGGCTCATGGTGGCGGCTACACAAAGAGCCGGAGGGTGAGTAAGGCCAGGCCGGGGAGGAGGCCGCCCTTCATGGTGCCGGGAGAATGATTGGTGTGGCCGGTTTTATTCGCGAAGACTTCGTACAGGTTGTTACAGAGGTTCCCCCTGCAGCAGTACACCCGGTTTTCTTGCCCGAGGGCATCGGGGTCACTCTGGAAACAGCTTTGTGCACAGTCTCTGGTCACTAACTCTTCTCCGGACACAAAAGGATATCCTGAAAAAAGAAATGGAAAAACGTGTCATAGTCAGACGCCCCCTAGTGGTCACATGAAAGCAAAGTGCAGATAAACCACAAACCGACTACACTAAGGCTGAACTTTTAGGGCCCATTCACACTACGGAATTAACTCTCAAAATCCCAATGCAGCAGCCTCCTACTGTTTTCATGAGTGTCAGATTCGACTGCTGCCACCCCCCCCCCCCCGACATCTCCTTTAAGGCGCCCTGGCTCTCCTCATAAATATAGCGGCTTGTTGACCACCGCACGAAGCTGTGGCCGATATTCCCCCTCCATGCATCTCTATGGGAGAGCCGGAGATACCTGAGTGCAATGCCGTAAGGGAGATCAAGGGGGGTCGCAGATGTCGGACCCCCCACGATTTGACACTGTTAGTGGTTGTAGTACTGATTCTCCTCCAGACTAACTTTTAAAGGGGTACTCCGCTGTCCCAGTGTTCCAAACACCTGGATCAGGTGGCAGAGGTTGTGACATCACGGTCATGCCCCTCGTGACGTCACAAAATGCCTCCTCAATGCTTATCTATGGGAGGGGGCGTGAAGGCTGCCACGCCCCCTCCCATATACTTGCATTGAGAGAGCGTGGTGTGACGTCACGAGGGGCATGGCCGTGATGTCACAACCCCCGATGCCGGAACCCAGCATTTTAAACGAATGCCGGGTGCGGCACAGAGATCGCAGGGGTCCCAGCTGCAGGACTTCCATGATCAGCCATCTTATCCCCTATCCTTTGGATAGGAAATAAGATGTCTAGGGGCAGAGTACCCCTTTAAAAATCGTGTTCAAATTCCGGTGTCCACAGAAAGATCAGACTTGTCAATTCTTTCAGCGGATTCATGCGCATGGAATGCATTGCTGTCTATGAGACGGCGCATTCTTGAGCGGTCCTAGCGCCGACATGTCATATCGACACCCGCAGGCTGCAGAATGTCCGCACAGATCATGCCAGATCAAACAAACGAGTGCTGGATCATTCAAACTCATCACTATTGGGCGCACATCACTCGTTTACGCAGGGCCATGTGCACCCGATCTATTTGCCATACGAAAAATGTGATCAGCCGGGCGTTCCTAAGATCACTTGTTCACCCGATAATTGGCCCATGTTGAAGGCCTTAAAGGGGTACTCCGGTGCCAGAAAGTTAAACAGATTTGTAAATTACTTCTATTAAAACATCTTAATCCTTCCAGTACTTATTAGCTGCTGAATACTACAGAGGAAATTATTTTCTTTTTGGAACACAGAGCTCTCTGTTGACATCACGACCACAGTGCTCTCTGCTGACACCTCTGTCCATTTTAGGAACTTTCCAGAGCAGCATATATTTGCTATGGGGATTTTCTTCTACTCTGGACAGTTCTTAAAATGGACAGAGATGTCAGCAGAGAGCACTGTGCTCGTGATGTCAGCAGAGAGCTCTGTGTTCCAAAAAGAAAAGAATTAGTCCTCTGTAGTATTCAGTAGCTAATAAGTACTGGAAGGATTAAGATTGTTTAATAGAAGTAATTTACAGATCTGTTTAACTTTCTGGCACCAAAAAAAAAGTTTTCCACCAGAGTACCCCTTTAAAGGGGTACGCCGCTGCCCCATTGTTTGGAACAATTTGTTCAGAACGCTTGGAGCGGATGGCGGGGGTCGCGAGGTCGTGACCATGCCCCTCGTGTCGTCACGCCACACCCCCTCAATGCAAGTCTATGGGAGGGGGCGTGACAGTCGCCACGCCCCCTCCCACAGACTTGCATTGAGGGGGTGTAGTGTGACATCACGAGGCGGCGTGGTCGTGACGGGAAATTCTTATTCCTCACCAGTCACAGGATCCATGCTCACCTGTGCTGAAACACTCTGTGCTGCTGGGAATAATCGCCCGCTATTTAAGTAAGGGATTTATCCCACAAGATCAGCACACGCGTATCCTTAAATACTCTGTACTACAGGGTGTAACTTTACCCATGCCCTGGTCACAGCCCTGTCTTTACATCATCACATGGATGGACAGGCCATTTCCCACCAGGTCATCACGGTCCTCTCCTGAAACACTCTGTGCTGCTCTGCCAAGCCTTGACACAGGAGATGGATATCACACACAGCTGCTACCTGTCCCTGACAATAAAGACAGGAGAAGTCTGGAGGCAAATAGAACAGATTACAAGAGAAAGAGACTGCACAGGAAGAAGAGACTGCACATGGTGACTGCACAGGAGGAAGGGACTACACACAGTGACTGCATTAGAGGAAGAGGCTGCACACAGTGACTGCACAGGAAGAAGATTCTGCACAGAGGGATTGCACATGCACAGGAAGAAGAGACTGCATCCAGAGACTGCACAGGAGGAAGGGACTACACACAGTGACTGCATTAGAGGAAGATGCTGCACACAGTGACTGCACAGGAGGAAGATACTGCACAGAGGGACTGCACAGGAAGAAGAGACTGCATCCAGAGACTGCACAGGAGGAAGGGACTACACATAGTGACTGCACTGGAGGAAGAGACTGCACAGGAAGAAGATACTGCACAAGTGACTGCACAGGAGGAAGAAACTGCACGAGTGACTGCACAAGAGGAAGAGGCTGGACACAGTGACTGCACAGGAGGAAGGGACTGCACAGAGGGACTGCACTGGAGGAAGATACTGCACAGGAAGAAGAGACTGCATCCAGAGACTGCACAGGAGGAAGAGGCTGGACACAGTGGGGGGAGATTTATCAGAGTTGTCTATGTCCCGCACCAATATAGACCAAACTACAGAGCATTAGTCCGGTCTATTGTGCGCCTAATCTATCAAAAGGCGCACGGCTCTTGATAAATTCTGCGCACAGACTTTTGGATCTATGCTTTAGACTTTATTTAAACCTGCTCCAGTGTGGTCGGACATTTCAGCGCACTTTCAGCCGATGCGACTTGTCGCTGAAAAGTCGCTAATGATAAATTCAGCACCAATGCATTTTTCTGTCTAAAATAAACCAGAACGCATCATGTTCTAAAAATCCTCTAAAGCAAAAATCACAGAAAAGTCGCACATATTTAGACTGCGGCTTTCTGTGCGACAAATTTAGACAGGAAAAACCAGTCTAAATCCTTTGATAAATCTCCCCCAGTGACTGCACAGGAGGAGGATACTGCACAGAGGGACTGCACAGGAAGAAGAGACTGCACAGAAGGAAGGGACTACACATAGAGACTGCACAGGAAGTAGAGACTGCACAAGAGGGAGAAATTGCACAAGTGACTGCACAAGAGGAAGAGGCAAGACACAGTGACTGCACAGAAGAAGATACTGCACACAGAGACTGCAAAGGAGGAAGGGACTGCACATAGTGACTGCACTGGAGGAAGAGACTGCACAGGAAGAAGAGACTGCACAAGTGACTGCACAAAAGGGAGAAACTACACAAGTGACTGCACAAGAGGAAGAGGCTGGACACAGTGACTGCACAGGAAGAAGATACTGCACAGAGGGACTGCACAGGAGGAGGATACTGCACAGAGGGACTGCACAGGAAGAAGATACTGCACACAGAGACTGCAAAGGAGGAAGGGACTGCCCATAGTGACTGCACTGGAGGAAGAGACTGTACAGGAAGAAGAGACTACACAAGTGACTGCACAGGACGAAGAAACTGCACAAGTGACTGCACAGGAGGAAGAGGCTGGACACAGTGACTGCACAGGAAGAAGATACTGCACAGAGGGACTGCACAGGAGGAGGATACTGCACAGAGGGACTGCACAGGAAGAAGATACTGCACACAGAGACTGCAAAGGAGGAAGGGACTGCCCATAGTGACTGCACTGGAGGAAGAGACTGTACAGGAAGAAGAGACTACACAAGTGACTGCACAGGAGGAAGAAACTGCACAAGTGACTGCACAGGAGGAAGAGGCTGGACACAGTGACTGCACAGGAAGAAGATACTGCACAGAGGGACTGCACAGGAAGAAGAGACTGTACACAGAAACTGCACAGGAGGAAGGACTGCACATAGTGACTGCACTGGAGAAAGAGACTGCACAAGTAACTGCACAGGAGAAACTGCCCAAGTGACTGCACAGGAGAAAGAAACTGCTCAGGAGGAAGAGACTGCACATGATGACTGCACAGGAGGAAGGGACTACACACAGTGAATGCACCGGAAGAAGGTACTGCACAGAGTGACTCCACTGGAGGAAGAGACTGCACCCAGAGACTGCACAGGAAGATGAGATTGCATATGGCGACTACACAGGAGGAAGAGACTGCACACAGTGGAGGACATTTATCAAGGCTTGTCCTCGGCTTTTTGTGTACATTTGTCGCACAAACTGTACAACTTTTTGCTCTAGTGATACTGACTAAACTGACTTAGGTACAGTACACACTTTTGCATATTCACTTTGCGGTGCTCAGAGATTTATGAGTTTTCTAAAAAGTCGCTGAATTGTCGCATAACCCTTAATTAAACAAGGAACATACACCAGCTCAGAACCGGCTTACACAACTGGCTGTAAAAAGTTACACGAAAGATGCATGAAAATGCTGAAAATAAGTCGCAGAGAAAGGGGGGGGTCAAGGGGGTGTTCTGAAGTGAAATTTCACAAAAATGTGTACTAGCCCCATATTTATGACAGGCCCTGCACCATTTAACCCCTTAACTCCTTAACAACGCAGGACGTAAATGTACATCCTGGTGCGGTGGTACTTAACGCACCAGGACGTACATTTACGTCCTGTACATGACCGCGAGCATTGGACCGATGCTCGGGTCATGCGGGGCAGGTCCCGGCTGCTATAAGCAGCCAGGGACCCGCCGGTAACGGCTCTCATCAGCGACGCGCTGATGTGTGCCATTAACCCCTCAGATGCCGTGATCAATACAGATCACAGCATCTGCGGCAGTGCAGTCACTGAAATGGATGATCGGATCGCCCGCAGCGCTGCCACGGGGATCCGATCATCCATAATGGCGGCCGGAGGTCCCCTCATCTGCCTCCGGCTGTCTCCAGGGGTCTTCTGCTCTGGTCTGAGATCGAGAAGACCAGAGCAGAAGATGAAAGATCGCCTTCCCAGAATCAAAATGTAAATTGTCCCATTTTCCCCCAAAAAAGTGTAAAATTTTTTTTTTTCAATTAATAAACAAATTTGGTATCACCGCATGTGTAAATATCCACACTATTAAAAGATAATGTTACTGATCCTGTATGGTGAATGGTGTGAACGAAGAAAAAAAAAAAAATCAAAAATTGCTGCTTTTTTGTAACATTTTATAAAAAAAAAAAAAATTAAAATTGATAAAAAAAAAGTATTAAAAGTTTTATATATGCAAATGTAGTATCAATAAAAATTACAGATCACGGCGCAAGAAATGAGCCCTCGTACCGCCGCTTATACAGAAACATTTTAAGTTATAGCCCAGCAAAATAGTGGGATTTTAAATGTACTAATTTGGTTAAAAAGTTAGCTTTTTTTTCAAAGCGGTTCAATAATAGAAAAGTATATAATCATGGGTATCATTTTAATAATATTGACCCACAGAATAAAGAAAACATGTCATTTTTACTGTAAATTGTACAGCAGAAAAAAAAACTTTAAAAATTAGCAAAATTGCTGTTTTCTTTTCAATCGCACTTGAGAGCCGGGTGCAGAAGGGGCTTCATCATCATCAGGAGAAGAGAGATGCAGGTTGCCCTTGAGCCATCAAGGTGGTAGCACGGTTGGCAGTCAGCGTGGTGGCAGAAGTGGAAATTCAGGAGCCAAACGTGCCCGGGGAAGACCACCTGCTTCGTGGCAGCCTACCTTCCCAAGAGGTAGTGGAACAGGAGTTCCTGGAGAGGGCGCCAGTAGCAGTCAATTAGTGCCGACTGCGGGTGGGAAAATCAGCTACTCGGCGGTGTGGAAGTTTTTCATAAGGCATCCGGAGGAGGTTCACGTAGCCACATGCAAGATCTGTCGGCAGAAGGTGAAGCGTGGCCAGAGTCCCAATGTCGGCACCACGGCCCTGCGTCAACACAAGCTTCGCCACCATAAAGCGGCCTGGGAGAACCGTGGCTCCGATGTAGTGGTTCAGCCTGCTGCATCACCCAGTGGCCATCCGCTCCCTCCTTTATACAGCCAAGGCTCCACCACCTCAGCCGAAGGGAGCATTGTGTCAAACCCTCCTTCTGTCGCTCCTGCTTCTCCCGCTTTTAGTCAGCCATTCCACCAACAATCCACCGGCGAAGCCATGTCCAAGAGACAACAGTATGCGCCCACTCATCCAAGGGCGCAGAAGTTGAATGTGCTCCTGTCCAAGTTGCTGGTGTTGCAGTCCCTCCCTTTCCAAGTGGTGGACTCTGCACCTTCAGGGAATTGATGGCTTGTGCCGAGCCGAGGTGGAGAGTCCCAAGCCGTCATTTCTTTGCGAAGAAGGCAGTACCAGCCCTGTATAAGTTTGTACAAGAGAAGGTGGGCCTGTCCTTGAGCCAGTCGGTATGTTCAAAAGTGCACGGCAGCGCCGACGTGTGGAGCTGTAACTACGGGCAGGGACAATACTTGTCTTTTATGGCCCACTGGGTGAATGTGGTTCCTGCACAGCCACAACAGCAACTTGGACAGGTCACACCACTTCCTCCTCCACGCTCTCGCTCCCAGGCAGTTGGTCCTGTTACAGTGTGCAACGCCGCCTCCTCATCCTCCACCGTGTCCTCGGCCTCCACTGCACATCCAAATCTCGGTGGCCCTTCATCGTACCATGTGTGTAGGGCACGGCGGTGTCAAGCTGTTCTTCACATGGTTTGCCTTGGCGAACGGAGCCACACAGGGGAGGAACTGCTAAAGTTCATTCGTAAAGAAATCCGAGTATGGCTTACTCCACGAAATCTGGAAATGGGAACCATGGTGACCAACAACGGAAAGAACATTGTGTCCGCGCTGCGACAAGGAAGTGTGAAACATGCGCCCTGCATGGCACACGTGTTCAATCTGGTTGTCAAGCACTTCCTCAAGTCTTCACCCCATTTGCAAAACATCCTGAAAATGGCAAGGAAACTGTGCATGCACTTCAGCCACTCGTACACCGCCAAGCACACCTTCCTTGAGCTGCAGCGTCAGAACGGTATCCCACAACATAGTCTTATTTGTGACGTTGCCACACGTTGGAATTCCATCCTCCATATGTTGGACAGACTATACGAACAAAGAAAAGCCATCACCGATTTCTTAATGATCCAAGCAGATAGGAGTACTCCCCTGTGTAACTTCAGTGTGAACCAGTGGCAGCTCATACGTGACACCTGCCGTTTGCTGAGGCCCTTTGATTGAGGAAGCCACATTATTTGTAAGTCGCCAGGATAACGGGAGGAACGATGTCATTTCACTGCTTCATCTACTACAACAAGTGTTGGAAACAATGGCTGGTCACGGCACCGGAGACGTGGCGCCTACATCTCACGGTTGCTAGTAGAGACAGGATACAAAAAAAGAACCACACAAGGCGCCTAGTGCATTATCCCAGCATACCAAATGGAATGATTAAAAAAGCTAGTATTGTGCTCACCTTGAGTGCAATAAATATGCGCATATCGCCCCATTGAATTGGGTGCCGAATTGTAGAGGTGTCCGGGGAGTTATGCAAAGCCATAGGGAAGTGGAGACAGATGCAAGGCTGTCCACAGGAAAATGAATAAAATGATCCCTTTTTATGCGCTGCTTCTCCCAATGGATACACTCGAGCAGATGTTCAAATGAATGAATCGTTTATTTAAACCAATGACGCGTTTCGGGTATTAACCCTTCCTCAGATTGGCATAACTTAAACAATATACAGACAGGTGTGTATATATATATATATATATATATATATATATATATACACAATATAAACCGCCAAAGATTTGGCTGGTGGGGTCATAGGGGGGAGGAGTAAATGGTTCAGGTAAATCACGTGACTCAAACCAGGTAACATGAGCCGGTCAGAAAAATAGAATAAACAATGGGGCCAAAAAATGATGTCTCGATAATGTCGTATATGTGGGGTAACGAAATAGTTATTTTTAACATGCAAAATGCATCCATATGGAAGTGGCAGTAATAGTTTAGTTCGGTTCAAATTCTGCCAGCGGCGATGAAGATGAGGCTTGTACCGCAGAACGCCGGTGTATCTGGATCGGTGCGCGGTGTTTCATTGAGAATGCGGCTTGAGGATGAGGATTGCGCCGCAAACGGGAATAACGTCAGGATACTCCATGTGGATGCAGAGGTGAATGGAGAGATGAATGGAGATTGGAGAACACGTGATCTGTGAGGTAATCGCTCTCCAAGCGTTTGTATCACTCGGCTTTCCAAGGTGCAGATATTACTAATATAAGAAAAAGATGCATAAAAATAATCGAATAATTACAATAACATGAGTTTAGATGGGATTTATAATAAAATGTATATTGTCCTTCAAAATGAAAGTTCAGTAACTCCTAACCCGAATGGAATATGCGCGGGTGTAATAGGGAGTCACGGATAAGGGCTGTATTGACAGAGTAGAGTTTATATAATTTGTCGTATATACTCGAGTATAAGCCGAGTTTTTAAGCACAATTTTTCGTGCAGAAAATGCCCCCCCTCGGCTTATACTCGAGTGAACTCACCGCCTGTCAATCCCTTCTCAGTGGTCTTCAACCTGCGGACCTCCAGATGTTGCAAAACTACAACTCCCAGCATGCCCGGACAGCCATCGGCTGTCCGGGCATGCTGGGAGTTGTAGTTTTGAAACATCTGGAGGTCCGCAGGTTGAAGACCACTGTGGCCTTCGTCATCATCCAGACCCCCCTTTAGTTTTCTACTCCCCTCCCCTCGGTGGGAAGAAGGGTGAGCTGGTCCTGGCCATCTATGCTGCAGGGACCGTCCGGTGGGAGGGTTAGTCGTTCCGGGCTGTCCATTTTCACCGGGGGGGCCCTCTTCTCTGCTCCGGGCCGTCCCCGGACTAGTGACGTTGCTTTGAAGACGACGCACAGGGACGTTTGTGCGCAGCAGACGTACCTGCGCATGAACGTCCCTGTGCGTCATCGTCAAGGCAATGTCACTAGTCTGGGGCCGGAGCGGAGAAGAGGGCCCCCCCGGTGAAGATGGACAGCCCGGAACGACTAACCCTCCCACCGGACGGTCCCTGCAGCATAGATGGTCCGGACAAGCTCACCCTTCCTTCCCACCGAGGGCTGTCCGGGCACGCTGGGAGTTGTAGTTTTGCAACATCTGGAGGTCCGCAGGTTGAAGACCACTGAAAGGGATTGACAGGCGGTGATGATGAAGGGGGGGCGGGGTTGATGATGAAGGGTGATGATGACGGGTGATGATGACGGGGGGATGATGAAGGGGGATGATGACGGGGGTGATGATGACGGGGGTGATGATGAAGGGGGATGATGGCGGGGTGATGATGAATGGGGGGTGATGATGAAGGGGGATGACAGGGTGATAATGACGGGGTGATAATGACGGGGGTGATGATGACGGGGGTGATGATGACGGGGGTGATGATGACGGGGGTGATGATGACGGGGGTGGTGATGACGGGGCAATGATGAGGGGGTGATGATGACGGGGGTGATGATGACAGGGGTGATGATGAGGGGGCGATGATGATGGGGGTGATGATGACGGGGGTGATGATGACGGGGTGATGATGACAGGGTAATGATGACGGGGTGATGATGAGGGGGTGATGATGACGGCGTGATGATGACGGGGGTGATGATGACGGGGTGATGATGACAGGGGTGATGATGACGGGGGTGTTGATGACTGGGGTGATGATGGCGGGGGTGATGATGACTGGGGATGATGACGGGGTGATGATGACGGGGTGATGATGACGGGGGTGATGATGACGGGGGTGATGATGACGGGGGGATGATGACGGGGTGATGATGACGGGGTGATGATGACGGGGGATGATGACGGGGTGATGATGATGGGGTGATGATGACGGGGGGATGATGACGGGGGTGATGATGACGGGGGTGATGATGACAGGGTGATGATGAGGGGGTGATGATGACGGGGTGATGATGACGGGGGTGATGATGACGGGGGTGATGATGACAGGGTGATGATGACGGGGGTGATGATGACGGGGGTGATGATGACGGGGGTGATGATGACAGGGTGATGATGAGGGGGTGATGATGACGGGGGATGATGACGGGGTGATGATGACAGGGTGATGATGACGGGGGTGATGATGACGGGGGATGATGACGGGGGGATGATGACGGGGGTGATGATGACGGGGGATGATGACGGTGTGATGATGACGGGGGATGATGACGGGGGTGATGATGACGGGGTGATGATGACAGGGTGATGATGACGGGGGTGATGATGACGGGGTGATGATGACGGGGGTGATGATGACGGGGGATGATGACGGGGGTGATGATGACGGGGGTGATGATGACGGGGGTGATGACAGGGGGATGATGACGGGGGTGATGATGACGGGGTGATGATGACGGGGTGATGATGACGGGGTGATGATGACGGGGTGATGATGAAGGGGGAATGATGATGACGGGGGATGACGGGGGATGACGGGGTGATAATGACGGGGTGATAATGACGGGGGTGATGATGAGGGGGTGATGATGACGGGGGTGATGATGACGGGGGTGATGATGACGGGGGTGATGATGACGGGGCGATGATGACGGGGCGATGATGAGGGGGTGATGATGACGGGGGTGATGATGACGGGGGTGATGATGACGGGGGTGATGATGACGGGGGTGATGATGACAGGGTGATGATGACGGGGTGATGATGAGGGGGTGATGATGACGGGGTGATGATGAGGGGGTGATGATGACGGGGGTGATGATGACAGGGGTGATGATGACGGGGGTGATGATGGCGGGGGTGATGATGACGGGGGTGATGATGACGGGGTGATGATGACGAGGGTGATGATGACGGGGTGATGATGACGGGGGATGATGACGGGGTGATGATGACAGGGTGATGATGACGGGGGTGATGATGACGGGGGATGATGACGGGGGGATGATGACAGGGTGATGATGACGGGGGTGATGATGACGGGGGTGATGATGACGGGGGGATGATGACAGGGTGATGATGACGGGGTGATGATGACGGGGGATGATGACAGGGTGATGATGACGGGGGTGATGATGACGGGGGTGATGATGACGGGGTGATGATGACAGGGTGATGATGACAGGGTGATGATGACGGGGTGATGATGACAGGGTGATGATGACAGGGTGATGATGACGGGGGTGAAGATGATGGGGTGATGATGATGGGGGGGATGATGACAGGGTGATGATGATGAGGGTGTTAATGACGGGGGGTCTGGATGATGACAGGGGGATGATGTATTTCCCACCCTAGGCTTATGGTTGAGTCAATAACTTTTCCGGGGTTTTGGGGGTAAAATTAGGGGCCTCGGCTTATATTCGGGTCGGCTTATAATCGAGTATTTACTGTAAATGTTTTATGTATTGATATATATTCTTCTTATTTATCCCACATTATTCTACCTATTTATTGTTCTATTGTTCCACTATTTTAGTCACATCTCGCACGTTTATAATATCTCCCAATCCCCAGCGACTATCCTCACTGCTGCTATAATATGTATGATGTTATCTGTATTCCTATTACTGTATCATCTATTGGCGCATCCACCCAACCCTAATGATTTTACCATCATCCAGAACTATCCTTAATTTTTTATATTTATTATGGTTTATACTCCTGGCCTCATTCATGTTTTATTCGATCATCTCTTAGACGTGTATTTCTCACTTTTTCGTAATTTTATCATATATTATTATTTTATATTTTAACATCCATTTAGGTTGCTCTGTACTAGTGATGAGCGGCATGGGCCATATTCGAACCTGCGATATTTCGCGAATATGAGGACGAATATTCGTCCCATATTCGTGAAATTTGAATATTCGTTATATTTGTGAAGTTTTTTTGAATTGCGAAATTTCGCTATTGCAAATGCGAAATTAATAGCGAAATTTCGCTCGTCTGCGCATGCGCGCTGTAACATCTTGCGGGGGACGTTGCTAGGGAGGTTGCTAAGCTCTGACAACTGCGCTTGCAGAACTCTCATTGGCTCACAGGCATAAGTAGGGCAAAATATTCGCAATGTGAATATTCGCAAGCATAAACCTTTCGCCTCTCAGTCTCATCCCTGGGTCTTTAATGAAATGATACAAGCATCGCATTTATCAGTCGAAGGAGATCCCTACAATGTGCTCAGTTTTTAAAACAGTTTGAAAAAAGACGAATATTCGTAATAGCGAATTTTAATCGCGAAATACGTAATATTCGCGAATATGCGATATTTGCGATGAATATTCGAACTGCGAATATTCGTGAGCAACACTACTCTGTACCACCACACGCAGCACTGGTGTTGTAAGTATAAGTTTCCATTCTTGATTTTCTAAACATGAATATCTGAATCCAACCAACTAATCTACCCGGTCCACCAAAACCACAGTACATGTTGTTTCTGTCCAAATACCCTGATATTGTACTTATTACCGTATATACTCAAGTATAAGCTGACCCGAATATAAGCAGAGGACCCTAATTTCCCAGGACCCCAGGAAAAGTTATTGACTCGAGTATAAGTCTAGGGTGGGAAATACATCATCCCCCATGTCATCATCCAGACCCCCGTCATCATCACCCCCGTCATCATCACCCCATCATCACCCCCCGTCATCATCACCCCGTCATCATCACCCCCGTCATCATCACCCCCCCCGTTATCATCACCCCGTCATCATCACCCCGTCATCACCCCCCCGTCATCATCACCCCCAGTCATCATCCCCTTCATCATCACCCAACCCGGGCATGCTGTTGTAGTTGTAGTTTTGAAACATCTGGAGGTCCGCAGGTTGAAGACCACTGCGGCCTTCGTCATCATCCAGACCCCCCCCCCCCTTTAGTTTTCTACTCACCTCCCCTCGCTATGCTGCAGGGACCGTCCGGTGGGAGGGATAGTCGTTCCAGGCTGTCCATCTTCTCTGTCCTCTTCTCCGCTTTGGCCCCAGACTAGTGACGTTGCCTTGACGATGATGCACAGGGACGTTCATGCGCAGGTACGTCTGCTGCGCACAAACGTCCCTGTGCGCCGTCTTCAAGGCAACGTCACTAGTCCGGGGCCGGCCCGGAGCAGAGAAGAGGGGCCCCCCGGTGAAAGTGGACAGCCCAGAATGACTATCCCTCCCCACCGGACGGTCCCTGCAGCATAGATGGCCCGGACCAGCTCACCCTTCCTTCCCACCGAGGGGAGGTGAGTAGAAAACTAAAGGGGGTCTGGATGATGACAAAGGCCGCAGTGGTCTTCAACCTGCGGACCTCCAGAGGTTTCAAAACTACAACTCCCAGCATGCCCGGACAGCCGATGGCTGTCCGGGCATGCTGAGAGTTGTAGTTTTGCAACATCTGGAGGTCCGCAGGTTGAAGACCACTGAGAAGGGATTGACAGGTGGAGAGTTCACTTGAGTATAAGCCGAGGGGGGCGTTTTCTGCACGAAAAATCGTGCTGAAAAACTCGGCTTATACTCGAGTATATACGACAAATTATATAAACTCTACTCTGTCAATACAGCCCTTATCCGTGACTCCCTATTACACCCGCGCATATTCCATTCGGGTTAGGAGTTACTGAACTTTCATTTTGAAGGACAATATACATTTTATTATAAATCCCCATCTAAACTCACGTTATTGTAATTATTCGATTATTTTTATGCATCTTTTTCTTATATTAGTAATATCTGCACCTTGGAAAGCCGAGTGATACAAACCCTTGTAGAGCGATTACCTCACAGATCACGTGTTCTCCAATCTCCATTCATCTCTCCATTGAACCGAACTAAACTATTACTGCCACTTCCAAATTGATGCATTTTGCATGTTAAAAATAACTATTTTGTTACCCCACATATACGACATTATCCAGACATCATTTTTCAGCCCCATTGTTTATTCTATTTTTCTGACCGGCTCATGTTACCTGGTTTGAGTCACGTGACTCACCTGAACCATTTACTCCTCCCCCCTATGACCCCACCAGCCAAATCTTTGGCGGTTATTATTGTGTATATATACCGTATTTATCGGGGTATTCCACGCACCGGCCTATAAAACGCCCCCTTATTTTTCCAAGGATATTTAGGTAAAAAAAGTTTTTTACCCAAATATCCTTGGTAAAATGAGGGTGTGTATGTGCGCATGTGTATACCCTGATGGACTGTTTCTGACCCCGCAGAAGCACGGCTTCACCGCCCGCTTCTCTCTCCCTGCCTTTCCTGGGGTCTAGAGTCCTTCTGCTGCCGCTTCTCTCCCCCTGGCTATCCAGAGACTGCCGGCGCCGCTGCCCCATTACCTCTCCCATGCCCGGTTTTATAATTACCTGTTCCCAGGGTCCACGCTGCTTCTGGCTCCGGAGGCGTCTTTAGCTGCCACTGACGGTGACGTCGCGTTGAAGATGTCACTCGTCATTGCGCAGCGCATAGCAACAACGCAGGAGACGCTGGAGCCAGTAGCAGCGCCGGACCTCGGGAACAGGTAATTACAAAACCAGGGATGGGGGAGGCAATGGGGCAGTGGTGACAGCGGTCTCTGGACCCCAGGACAGGAAGGGGTAGAGAAGCGGGCAGCGACGGCAGGTCTCTGGACTTGCAAAAGCCGCTGCAGTTTATTGATTTAAAGCGCCCGCTTTAAATCATTGAACTGCAGCGGCTTATCAGTGAATAACACGCAGATAGACTTTAGGCTAAAAATTTTAGCCTAAAAAATGCGTGTTATATGCCGATATATACGGTACCTGTCTGTTTATTAAGTTATGCCAATCTGAGGAAGGGTTAATATTTGAAACGCGTCATTTGAACATCTGCTCGAGTGTATCCATTGGGAGAAGCAGCGCCTAAAGAGGGATCATTTTATTAATTTTCCTGCATCTCACGGTGGCTGAACTGGAAGAGGAGGAGGAGGGGCAGAGTGGAAAACAGTTTAGGTATCGCCAAATGGGCAGATTTTCTAGTCATCTGACAGGAGGAGCCAGAGGAGCTGGAGGGTTATGAGGAAGGCGAGACAGAGGACCCAGACACACCGTGGCTGTATGTAGTGGAGATGGAGGCAGGTAGTCCCTCCGAGTCACTTTCACAAATGATACGATGCATGCTCAGTTGCTTGTGTAGTGACCCCCGAATTGGGACCATTCAGCAGCGGGATGACTTCTTGATCTCCACCTTATTAGACCCTCGCTACCGGCACCAAATAGGGGCCTTTTTTACACCCACTGAGAGGGAGGACAAACGGACCTACTACAGAGAGATTCCACATAGTCAGTTGGCTGATGCCTATCGGCCACATGGTCCATCCACTCGCAGGTCTGACTCTTGGGGCCCTCTGCACTCACCTTCCACTGCCATGGCTGCTGGGGAGGGGAGGGGTGGCAGGAGCAGTACCGGCTCAATCAGCAGCAGCCTAAGTGTACAGTCGCTGATGAGTAGCTTTCTTCAATCGCATAGTGAAGCAACTCATCAGTAGCAGGTAGACATGGAGCAGGACCTGAACCAGCAGGTGGTGGCATACCTTGACTTCGCCATGCCAACAACCATTGAAGATCCGCTGGACTTCTGGGCAGCCAAACTTGATTTATGGCCACAACTAGCAGAGTTTGCCCTGGAAAAGCTGTCCTGCCTGGCCAGTAGTGTGCCATCAGAGCGGGTGATTAGTGCGGCCGGGGACATAGTCACCCCAAGGCAAACTCGTCTGTCCACCAAAAATGTGGAGAGACTGACGTTTGTGAAGATGAATCAGGCATGGATCAGCCAGGATTTCCAGCCACCAATGCAGATGCCTCAGAGTAGATTGACCATGGTGCCTCACCAACACTTCACAATTAAGGATAGTGGCAAACAGATTTAAGGCGCTGCTCCCCAGTTACAAACATTCCTCCGCATCAGACCTTTTTTCACCCACCTTTGTCACTGGGTACTGGTATTGCACTACTCTGTCACTGGGTCACTTTCAGGACTCCTGATGCTGCTGCTGCCACCTCCAGGCTGTCTCATTCAGCCACTATATGGTCTCCTCATGCTTCAGCCACCTCCAGGCTGTGCAATTAAGCCACTATATGGTCTCCTCATGTTTTAGCCACCTCCAGGCTGTGCCATCAAGCCACTATATGCTCTCTTCATGCTTCATCCACCTCCAGGCTGTGCCATTCAGACACTATATGGTCTCCTCATGCTGCCAACACCTCCACGCTGTGTCATTCAGACACTATATGATCTCCTCATGCTGCCACAAACTCTAGGCCATCATTCAGCCACTATATGGTCTCCTCATTCTGATGCCACCTCCAGGCTCTGTCATTGTGCCGCCATGTGACAAGTGACTCCTTGTTAGATTTGGTCTTTTGTAACCACACGCCGGGGCCCGGGACACTAAAACTTGGGAGTGTTAGCTAAAATTTCAGTTTCAAAACCTTACATTTCAATTTCAAAATCTTAAATTTCAATGGTCTCCTCATGCTTCAGCCACCTCCAGGCTGTGCCATTCAGACACTATATGGTCTCCTCATGCTGCCACAAACTCCAGGCTGTGCCATTCAGCCACTATATGGTCTTGTCATGCTTCAGCCAACTCCAGGCTGTGCCATTCAGACACTATATGGTCTCCTCATGTTTCAGCCAACTCCAAGCTGTGTCATTCAGCAACTATATGGTTTAGTGATGTTGCTGGGCATTCCAATTCCAGGATGTGTCTTTCTGCATGATTATGGTCTCCTCATGCTGCTGCCACCTCTAGGCTCTGTCATTGTGCCACCATGTGACTACTTGTTAGATTCGATTTTGTGGTCATACAGTATTAGTTCATTAAACTTTGGAATCTAATAAAAATCTTAAATTTAAAATAAAAAAAAAATTATGTAATTGTGGTGGCCTGGAAGCGGGCAAACTCTCCTTGTCAGAAGAGGGCCTTGGTACATATGTTGGTACCTGTGCAGGAGGCAAACTCTCATTGCTCCGAGAGGGCCTAGGTACGTACGTTGGTACCTCTGGAACAGACAAACTCTCATTGCTCCGAGAGGGTCTAGGTACGGTCTTTGGTGCCCGCAATTTAGGCTTACTTTCTTGATCTTGAGCAGGACTTGACACTTTACTGTACACAGAAGATGATTGACGCTGTAGAGGCTCCGGTAGAGTACGTTGGTGGAGGCATCAGGAGCAGACCACTTCGGCCTCAGGTTGAAGGGATCCGATTCCCAATCTGTAGACGGAAAATATTTGAAGGGAAGCTGTGTTGGGGCTTTTGGTCTTCTGACCGCTGCAGCCCATTCTCCACGCAGGCTCTGGATGGGGGTGTACTCCACAATTTCACCCACCTCCAAGGAGTAGAACTTTTTATGAAGATATGGCCTCTGTACTGCTTGCCGGTTTACGAGGATGGTTTGCCCTGTGTGGCAATCTAGGAGTGTCCCATAACCTCTGACCTTGTCGAACTTGGCCACAGTTGCTCTTTGTTGTTCTTCTCTGGGATGGTCCCATTTGCGGATGAATAAAGCTTCCATTTCTTTTGTATTCTCCTGGTAGCGAATTCTTTCTTCAGGAGACAAATGCACATGCTTAGTGGCATACAGTTCTCTGTGTCGAGCCTGTAGTCTGTCCATCAGTTCAGCCAGCTCGGCTTCTTGACGGGCCCTTTCCCTTTGTGCAGCTGGAATTGGTGGGAGTGGCTTCCCAGGTATGGGTTGTAGAACCGCTTGCATATACTCGATGAGTCCCGGCTCATCCCCAAAGATCCACTCAGGCAAATCTGGTGAGCGCGGTCGTGCACTCGGCAAAGTAGATAGGGGTATTTTAGCTGTAGGGCTGGAGGAGGAAGAATAGGCCGCCTCTGGCGGGGTAGTCACTACAGACTCCTCTGATAGGGATCTCGGCCTACGAGCCCCATGTTCTGTGGTGAGGGGGCGATCTCACCGGCGATGCACCTCCAGGTGTCCCTGCTGTCAGGATCCAGACCAGAGTGCAGGCTATGCAGGGGTAGTGGATCCCCTGTGTCAGGGAGGTGATGACGTGGGCCTTACCAAGGGAACAGAGTCTAAGGGGTTACTGGTCTTCACCAGAGCCCGCCGCAAAGCAGGATGAATTTGCAGCGGCAGGCAACCCCCAGGTCGTTTCCCCTGGTAACGACTCAACCTCCCTGACAGCTGAGGCAGGCACGGTACAAAGGGATGAGACAGAGGCGAGATTGGACGTAGCAGAAGGTCAGGGCAGACGGCAGAGGTTCGTTGTCAATGGAAAAAGCAAGGTCAGGTACACAGGACTGGGAAACACAGGGAAGCTTTCTCAAGTGCAAAAACAACAAGATCCGGCAGGGAACGGAAGGGGAAGCAGACTTTTATGCACATGGAACAGATGGAAGCTGATTAGACTGATTGGGCCAGGCACCAATTAGCGGTGCGCTGGCCCTTTAAATCTGAGAGCCCCGGTGCGCGCGCGCCCTAGAGAGTGGGGCCGCGCGCACCGGGACCCAGCAGGAGATCGGGACAGGTGAGTGGGACGGGATGCGATCTGCGGACGGGCACGTCCCGCCACGCGGATCGCATCCCCGCCGGGCACAACAGAGCAGCGTCTCCGGTCAGTGCTGCTGACCGGAGGGCTGCAGGGCAGAAGACGCCGTGAGCGCTCCGGAGGAGGAGGGGGACCCATACCCGGCGTAACAGTACCCCCCCCCCTTTGGTCTCCCCCTCTTTTTGGAAACCTTTTTGGAAAGAAACCTGGCAATTAGGTCCTTGTCTAAGATGTTGGTTTAAGGCTCACAGGATCTCTCCTCAGGACCGCAATTCTCCCAATCCACCCAAAATTTTTTTTAACCTCTGACCACCTTGGAGGCGAGGATCTGTTTGACAGAGAAGACATCAGAGGTACCGGAGACAGGGACAGGAAAAGGAACCTTAGGAGAAAAACGATTAAGGATAACAGGTTTAAGTAACGAGACATGAAAAGAGTTAGGAATGCGGAGAGAGGGAGGAAGTTGGAGCTGATAGGACCCAGGGTTAATCTGTTTTAGGACTTTGAACGGGCCTAAGAACCGCGGGCCCATCTTGTAGCTCGGGACCCGGAAACAAATATATTTGGTGGAGAGTCATACTCTGTCAGCCGGAGAAAAAATGGGAGGAGCCCTTCTGCTCTTGTCAGCATGTTTCTTCATCCGGGAGGAAGCCAACTAGGGAGAATCACGGATGTCACGCCAGATGGAGGGGAAATCCTAAGTCAGCTCATCCACAGCAGGAACACCAGAAGTAGTGGGCAACGGGAGGGGGGGGGAAGAGGGTGACACCGTACACCACAAAAACGGAGATTTAGCGGAGGACTCAGAATTTTTAAAATTATAAGAAAATTCGGCCTAGGGCAGGAGGTCGACCCAATCGTCTTGGCGAGAAGAAACAAAGTGCCGAAGATAATCGCCCAAAACCTGGTTCACTCTTTCCACTTGTCCATTAGATTGTGGATGGTAGGCAGATGAAAAATTCAGTTTAATCTTCAACTTGGTGCAGAGAGCCCTCCAGAATTTAGAAACAAATTGCATGCCTCTGTCAGAAACAATATGCGTGGGAAGTCCGTGGAGGCGAAAAATTTGGAGGAAAAAATGTTTAGCCAACTGAGGTGCGGAAGGATGACCTGGCAGAGGAACAAAGTGGGACATCTTGGAGAAACAATCAATGACCACCCAAATGACTGTGTTACCATGTGAATCAGGAAGATCTGTAATGAAATCCATGGCAATTTGGGACCATGGTTGCTCAGGGACGGGCAAAGGATGGAGGAGTCCAGCAGGCTTCTGGCGAGGAGTTTTATCCCGGGCACAAACAGTACAAGCCCGAACAAAATCAGTAACGTCACTCTCCAGTGTAGGCCACCAATACAGATGGGAGAGTAGCTGAATGGACTTTTTAATGCCAGCATGACCAGCCAGGTGAGAAGAATGCCCCCATTTGAGGATCCTGAGGCGAAGGCGTGGAGGAACAAAAGTCTTTCCAGGGGGGTTTGCCCCAGTGAAGCTGGAGCAGAGGAGACCAGGCACTCAGGAGGTATAATATGCTGCAGAGGGGCTTCAGACTCGGAGGCATCAGAAGACAGAGATAGGGCGTCAGCTCTGACATTCTTGTCAGCGGGATGGAAGTGTATCTCGAAGTTGAAGCGGGCAAAAAACAACAACCATCTAGCCTGGCGAGGATTCAGACGCTGAGCGGACTGGAGGTAAGATAAATTCTTGTGGTCAGTGTAAATGACAATGGGGTGTTTGGAACCCTCCAAAAGATGTCTCCACTCCTCGAGCGCTAACTTGATGGCCAGGAGTTCACGATCTCCAATAGAGTAGTTCTTTTCTGCCAGAGAGAAAGTCTTTGAGAAAAAACCACAAGTAATGTTACGTCCGGTAGCTTTTTTTTTGTAGAAGTATGGCTCCGACTGAGGAAGCATCTACTTCCAGGAACAATGGCTTAAACGGATCAGGTCTGGACAGAACTGGTGCAGAGGCGAAGGCAGCTTTGAGATGTTTGAAGGCCTCATCCGCTTGAGGAGGCCACGACATTGGATTAGCATTCTTCCTAGTCAGAGCCACAATAGGTGAGTGGGACGGGATGCGATCCGAGGACAGGCACCTCCCGCCAGGTGGATCGCATCCTCGCCGGGCACAACAGAGCAGCGTCTCCGGTCAGCGCTGCTGACCGGAGCGCTGCAGGGCAGAAGACGCCGCAACTGCTCCGGAAGAGGAGGGGGACCTGGAGCGCTCGGCGTAATACCTGCGCTCTCTGCTGGAGGTGTGTCTGGACAATCGTCGTCATCATCAGGCAGTGGGGGAAGATTGCAGGCCCCCTCTTCATCTAATGACAACCGCTGCAGACGGTCAGCAAGTTCTTGAAAAAGTCGGGCTGCGACTGCCACAACTTTCCGCTGTTCCGGCGCCATTTTGCCATCTTCACCACGTGGAACGCTGCTCTCCGCCATGTCTGTACTCTCCGGCTCTCTGTGCAGACTAAAGAGGTCGCTGTGCATGGTGTCTTTTATTGTGGGCTTCCCTAAAATGGCGCCCGGCAGGAAGGACATCATCGGTGCAGCCCCGACTTCCGGTCCTCCCAGAAACAACTCCTGTGTCTCCAAGTTCCCTTTTGGTTGCGACACAGCAACTTGGTAACCACGCCCAGGGGCGGGACTTGGCGCAGCGCGGGCCTTTTTCGCACGCTTCTCTGGTAGCAGGTTAACTCCTCCCATGCTGACTGGACCAGAGGATCGTAGCATGAATTCGTTTCGCAGTTTACACATTCTTGCTGCGCTTGAATTTTCGCCTCCCTCCTTACTTTCCGCGTGGCCCCCTTGCAAGTTGCACCACACGCACCGCTCTTACACGATAATGCGGTCTGCGGCACATAAATAAAGTCTGTTACTTTCTGGGGAGAGTACAACTTCACTAGTGGCAACAGCAGTAGGCACATACCCGAATCCTGTTCGTGCTACGTCAAATAGGGTTGTGGTGGCTGATGAGAGGACACTGTCTTGTGGGAGTGTAGGGTGTTTAGGGTGTCATTGTGCAGGAAAATTAAGGGCGCTGTTAACCCTTGTCACTCGTGACGCCAGGGTGAGGGTTAAATACTGTGTCTCTTGATAGGTCCTTCCCAAAAGCAATAATTGATGCAGAAATAAAGGATTGTCCACAACTGCTGTTAATTGAAAACTTGCAGGAACTTTTACTGAGGAGTTTCTGTGCATGAAGTAACAGTAACAGTCCAGATAACAAAGTCTCTTTACATACAGCCTGAGCAGCAATTGACAGTCGGTTGGGATCATATAAGCCCAATTTGGTTTGTGAAGAATTGTATAGCAGAGATCCGCTGGATTTAGGGGAGAATTTAGGTCCAGTGATCTTGCGGTGAGTAGCGGGGAATTGCTTAGTATATCCGCTATGTTAGAGGCCGAGGCTGCAAGGCTTTGGCCTAGTAATTAGTCTGGTAAGCTGCGGAGGTCCTACCTCTTCCAGAGTCAGCAACCCAAGAGAGGGATCAAGATGGTGCGGGTCCCTTATATGGGCAGGGGCCGGCCGTTTTGGATTGGTCCGTAACGACTGTCACTCACCGTTACAGTGCATTGTGGGTGAACACGTCATGGGAACCTCCAAAGGTCCTAAAGCAAAACCATAGAGTTCTAACCTAATCACATGACCCGCAGGTCCTGCTATGCTCTGAACAGGTAGATAACTAAATATATACATTTTATACTTATAATTATATAAATATTAAATAAAACTGCTATATACTTATTGACTAAGTGAGAGGTGACAAGGGGAGATCTACAAAAGAGGAACTAGGGACTCTGGCTATGGGGACCTCTTACACAGGTATCGTATATAATACGGTACCTGGACACCACTTAATCTTTTCAAGACTGTATCCCTAATTTCGTCGACGTCATATTACCTGTGGAATTATCACAAGAATCCAATGAAACAGCTTGGAGTGATAACAATGAACCATTGCTGATTAAATGAATCATTCGCACTTTTACAGTCAGGGGGGTGCTGAGAGGCAGGGGCTGGAACACGTGGTATCTCGCCTGGCAGAGGGCTGCCAGCTCAATGCTCACCAGAATGGGTACTCAATCAACTAATAAATTCTAATTAAATTTAATTAAATAAAAATGAAAATGACATGAAAAAATCTCTTCATCCTCTTAAATTTTGATGCCATATGGCCTCCCTGCTGCCACATCCAGACGCTCTGTGGCAGTGATTCTAATAGCGATGCCTGTAATCTGCACGTCATACTGAATAACAGTATTATTTCACTAACCCAATACACTCCCTATGCGTGTTAAGACAAGGCAAAGTGTTCTACACCCCTATTGAGCCTCTCTGTAGGCCAGAAATAGCTGTTTTTAATACAGATTCGGCGCAAATAAATTTGACCTGAAACTAATTTTTGCGGAAAATTTGGCGAATTGGCCGAATCGATTTTTTAAAAAGTTAGCTCATCTCTAGCTGTGGGTACCGGGTTAATAATTGGGAGTTAGCGCTGTTTTTGGGGCTAACGCTAAGCCCCGGCTTAGTAATGGACTCCGTCTATAAGACGTCTTCCACTGCTAAGCCTGTCAAGGAAATTAAATTTTTTTTAAACACAACACGTTGACGTTAAAATTATTTTTTTTTTTAATAAAACGCGGGTAATCAACATAGTCCACCCAATCCAAAGTAGTCCTCTGCATAAACGGATCTGAAATGAGAAGGACATTTATTGTCACCTGCTCGCACATCTCCAGCCCGCGTTGCATGACTACAACTCCCAGCATGCCCTCACTGTAAGGGCATGCTGGGAGTTATAGTAATGCGACAAGGGGCTGGTGGTAGATGTGCAGGCGGGTGACAAGAGAGCCAGGGAAGCTTGTCACCCGCTCGCTTATCTCCAGCCACCAGTGCTGCACGACAACAACTGTCAGCATGCCCTTACAATAAGGACATGCTGGGAGTTGTAGTTGTGCGGCATAGGCAGGAGATGTGCGGGCAGGTGACAAGCTTGTCACCTGCCCCTGCCGAATGACTATAACTCCCTGCATGTCCCTATTGTTAGAGAATGCTGGGAGTTATAGTCGTGTGGTGCAGGCTGGTGACAAGGAAGCCAGGGAAGCGGGGGAAAATGAAGTTGCGTCACTGTAATTTCATATTTCCCTCTGGAAGCTGTGATTGGCCATGTGGTCCGGGCCAAACATAGGTCCACTCGGGAAATATGAAGTTACAGCGCCGACTGTTGGCCGGCTCCGCTCGTATCTACCACCTGCTTGCAAGCTGTTGGAACTATAACTCCCAGCATGTCCTCACTGTAAGGGAATGCTGGGAGTTGTAGTCCTGTAATAGTTTGCGGCGGGTGGTAGATGCAGGCGGGTGGCTGGGGAGCAAAGCTGTGTAAAAAGTCGCACAGAAGTCGTAGATGCAGCTTTTTTGGGTGACTTTTAAAAAAATGCTGTCAAAGGCCGTGTCTGACCCGGATTACACTTGCATTTCTTTTCCTACTGCAAAGTGAAGATTGCTTAGGTAGGGCTGATTGGTACTTCATGCTCACCCTCAAAAGTTGCACGAAAAATAGCTGGGGCGCATGTGTGACTTTTTGTAAGTAAATAAAAAAAAAAAAAAAAAAGCTCTAAATCCTTTAATAAATCTCCCTGTCTATATTTTTTTCTTTTTCATTGTCTCCATTAGGAGGTTCATATCATTTTCCTGCTTTACTGTTCTTCAATTTACTGCTGGGCTCCCCCGAAAGGTCAAGTGAGGTCAACCTGACCCTCTCTGCATACAGTACAGTGCGCATGTATCTCTGGTGCTTCTATAGAGATACATAAGGGGGGTGTGTGGACCCCGTATTATGCCCAAGGTCAGACCCTCCAAGCAGTAGTCACTTTGAAGTCCCCCCTTACACAAAGCCAATCATGGCCCTGCTTCAGTGAGACCGCTGCTCATGGTCCCTCTCACACACAGACTGCTGCTCATGGTCCTTCTCACATAGAGACCGCTGCTCATGGTCCTTCTCACACACAGACTGCTGCTCATGGTCCCTCTCACACACAGACTGCTGCTCATGGTCCTTCTCACATAGAGACCGCTGCTCATGGTCCCTCTCACACACATACTGCTGCTCATGGTCCTTCTCACATAGAGACCGCTGCTCATGGTCCTTCTCACACACAGACTGCTGCTCATGGTCCTTCTCACATAGAGACCGCTGCTCATGGTCCCTCTCACACACAGACTGCAGCTCATGGTCCTTCTCACACACAGACTGCTGCTCATGGTTCTTCTCACCCACAGACTGCTGCTCATGGTTCCTCTCACATAGATACTGCTGCTCATGGTCCCTCTCACACACAGACTGCTGCTCATGGTCCCTCTCACACACAGACTGCAGCTCATGGTCCCTCTCACACACAGACTGCAGCTCATGGTCCCTCTCACACACAGACTGCTGCTCATGGTCCCTCTCAGACACAGACTGCTGCTCATGGTCCCTCTCACACACAGACTGCTGCTCGTGGTCCTTCTCACACACAGACTGCTGCTCTTGGTTCCTCTCACACACAGACTGCTGCTCATGGTCCCTCTCACACACAGACTGCTGCTCATGGTCCCTCTCAGACACAGACTGCTGCTCATGGTCCCTCTCACACACAGACTGCTGCTCGTGGTCCTTCTCACACACATACTGCTGCTCATGGTCCCTCTCACACACAGACTGCTGCTCATGGTCCCTCTCACACACAGACTGCAGCTCATGGTCCTTCTCACACACAGACTGCTGCTCATGGTTCTTCTCACACACAGACTGCTGCTCATGGCCCCTCTCACATAGATACTGCTGCTCATGGTCCCTCTCACACACAGACTGCTGCTCATGGTCCCTCTCACACACAGACTGCAGCTCATGGTCCCTCTCACACACAGACTGCAGCTCATGGTCCCTCTCACACACAGACTGCTGCTCATGGTCCCTCTCAGACACAGACTGCTGCTCATGGTCCCTCTCACACACAGACTGCTGCTCGTGGTCCTTCTCACACACAGACTGCTGCTCTTGGTTCCTCTCACACACAGACTGCTGCTCATGGTCCCTCTCACACACAGACTGCTGCTCATGGTCCCTCTCAGACACAGACTGCTGCTCATGGTCCCTCTCACACACAGACTGCTGCTCGTGGTCCTTCTCACACACATACTGCTGCTCATGGTCCCTCTCACATAGAGACTGCTGCTCATTGTCCCTCTCACATAGAGACTGCTGCTCATGGTCCCTCTCACACACAGACTGCAGCTCATGGTCCTTCTCACACACAGACTGCTGCTCATGGTCCCTCTCACACACAGACTGCAGCTCATGGTCCCTCTCACACACAGACTGCAGCTCATGGTCCTTCTCACACACAGACTGCTGCTCATGGTCCCTCTCACACACAGACTGCAGCTCATGGTCCTTCTCACACACAGACTGCAGCTCATGGTCCTTCTCACACACAGACTGCAGCTCAGGGTCCCTCTCACACACAGACTGCTGCTCATGGTTCCTCTCACACACAGACTGCTGCTCATGGTCCCTCTCACACACAGACTGCTGCTCATGGTCTCTCTCAGACACAGACTGCTGCTCATGGTCCCTCTCACACACAGACTGCTGCTCGTGGTCCTTCTCACACACATACTGCTGCTCATGGTCCCTCTCACATAGAGACTGCTGCTCATGGTCCCTCTCACATAGAGACTGCTGCTCATGGTCCCTCTCACACACAGACTGCAGCTCATGGTCCTTCTCACACACAGACTGCTGCTCATGGTCCCTCTCACACACAGACTGCAGCTCATGGTCCCTCTCAAACACAGACTGCAGCTCATGGTCCTTCTCACACACAGACTGCTGCTCATGGTCCCTCTCACACACAGACTGCAGCTCATGGTCCTTCTCACACACAGACTGCTGCTCATGGTCCTTCTCACACACATACTGCTGCTCATGTCCCCTCTCACATAGAGACTGCTATTCATGGTCCTTCTCACACACAGATTGCAGCTCATGGTCCTTCTCACATAGAGACTGCTACTCATGGTCCTTCTCACACACAGACTGCAGCTCATGGTCCTTCTCACATAGAGACTGCTACTCATGGTCCTTCTCACACACAGACTGCAGCTCATGGTCCCTCTCACACACAGACTGCTGCTCATGGTCCTTCTCACATACAGACTGCTGCTCATGGTCCTTCTCACACACAGACTGCTGCTCATGGTCCTTCTCACACACAGACTGCTGCTCATGGTCCTTCTCACACACAGACTGCAGCTCATGGTCCTTCTCACACACAGACTGCTGCTCATGGTCCCTCTCAGACACAGACTGTTGCTCATGGTTCCTCTCACACACAGACTGCAGCTCATGGTCCTTCTCACACTCAGACTGCAGCTCATGGTCCTTCTCACATAGAGACCGCTGCTCATGGTCCTTCTCACACACAGACTGCTGCTCATGGTCCTTCTCACATAGAGACCGCTGCTCATGGTCCTTCTCACACACAGACTGCTGCTCATGGTCCTTCTCACATAGAGACCGCTGCTCATGGTCCTTCTCACACACAGACTGCTGCTCATGGTTCCTCTCACACACAGACTGCAGCTCATGATCCTTCTCACACACAGACTGCAGCTCATGGTCCCTCTCAGACACAGACTGCTGCTCATGGTCCTTCTCACATAGAGACCGCTGCTCATGGTCCTTCTCACACACAGACTGCTGCTCATGGTCCTTCCCACACACAGACTGCTGCTCATGGTCCCTCTCACCTACAGACTGCTGCTCATGGTCCTTCTCACACACAGACTGCTGCTCATAATCCTTCTCACACAGAGACCGCTGCTCATGGTCCTTCTCACATAGAGACTGCTGCTCATGGTGCCTCTCACACACAGACTGCTGCTCATGGTCCTTCTCACATAGAGACTGCTGCTCATTGTCCCTCTCACCCACAGACTGCTGCTCATGGTCCCTCTCACACACAGACTGCTGCTCATGGTTCCTCTCACACACAGACTGCTGCTTATGGTCCTTCTCACACAGAGGCCGCTGCTCATGGTCCTTCTCACATAGAGACTACTGTTCATGGTCCTTCTCACACACAGACTGCTGCTCATGGTCCTTCTCACACACAGACTGCTGCTCATGGTCCCTCTCACACACAGACTGCTGCTCATGTCCCCTCTCACATAAACACTGCTGCTCATGGTCCTTCTCGCACACAGACTGCTGCTCATGGTCCTTCTCGCACACAGACTGCTGCTCATGGTCCTTCTCACACACAGACTGCTGCTCATGTCCCCTCTCACATAAAGACTGCTGCTCATGGTCCCTCTCACATAGAGACTGCTGCTCATGGTCCCTCTCACACACAGACTGCTGCTCATGGTTCCTCTCACATAGAGACTGCTGCTCATGGTCCCTCTCACACACAGACTGCTGTTCATGGTCCTTCTCCCACACAGACTGCTGTTCATGGTCCTTCTCACACACAGACTGCTGTTCCTGGTTCCTCTCACATAGAGACTGCTGCTCATGGTCCTTCTCACACACAGACTGCTGCTCATGGTCCCTCTCAAACACAGACTGCTGCTCATGGTCCTTCTCGCACACAGACTGCTGCTCATGGTTCTTCTCACACACAGACTGTTGCTCATGGTCCCTCTCACACACAGACTGCTGCTCATGGTCCCTCTCACACACAGACTGCTGCTCATGGTCCTTCTCGCACACAGACTGCTGCTCATGGTCCTTCTCACACACAGACTGCTGCTCATGGTCCTTCTCGCACACAGACTGCTGCTCATGGTCCCTCTCACACACAGACTGCTGCTCATGGTCCCTCTCACACACAGACTGCTGCTCATGGTCCTTCTCGCACACAGACTGCTGCTCATGGTCCCTCTCACACACAGACTGCTGCTCATGGTTCCTCTCACATAGAGACTGCTGCTCATGGTCCCTCTCACACACAGACTGCTGTTCATGGTCCTTCTCCCACACAGACTGCTGTTCATGGTCCTTCTCACACAGAGACTGCTTCTCATGGTCCTTCTCACACACAGACTGCTGTTCATGGTCCTTCTCACACACAGACTGCTGCTCATGGTCCCTCTCACACACAGACTGCTGCTCATGGTCCTTCTCGCACACAGACTGCTGCTCATGGTCCTTCTCACACACAGACTGCTGTTCATGGTCCTTCTCACACACAGACTGCTGCTCATGGTCCCTCTCACACACAGACTGCTGCTCATGGTCCTTCTCGCACACAGTCTGCTGCTCATGGTCCTTCTCACACACAGACTGCTGCTCATGGTCCTTCTCACACACAGACTGCTGCTCATGGCCCCTCTCACATAGAGACTGCTGCTCATGGTCCCTCTCACACACAGACTGCTGCTCATGGTTCCTCTCACATAGAGACTGCTGCTCATGGCCCCTCTCACATAGAGACTGCTGCTCATGGTCCTTCTCACACACAGACTGCTGCTCATGGTCCTTCTCACACACCGACTGCTGTTCATGGTCCTTCTCACACACAGACTGCTGTTCATGGTCCTTCTCACACACAGACTGCTGCTCATGGTCCCTCTCACACACAGACTGCTGCTCATGGTCCTTCTCGCACACAGACTGCTGCTCATGGTCCTTCTCACACACAGACTGCTGCTCATGGCCCCTCTCACATAGAGACTGCTGCTCATGGCCCCTCTCACATAGAGACTGCTGCTCATGGTCCTTCTCACACACAGACTGCTGCTTATGGCCCCTCTCACATAGAGACTGCTGCTCATGGCCCCTCTCACATAGAGACTGCTGCTCATGGTCCCTTTCACACACAGACTGCTGCTCATGGTTCTTCTCACATAGAGACTGCTGCTCATGATCCATCTCACATAGAGACTGCTGCTCATGGTCCCTTTCACACACAGACTGCTGCTCATGGTTCTTCTCACATAGAGACTGCTGCTCATGATCCATCTCACACACAGACTGCTGCTCATGGTCCTTCTCACACACAGACTGCTGCTCATGGTCCCTCTCACATAGAGACTGCTGCTCATCGTCCTTCTCACGCAAAGACTGCTGCTCATGTTACTTCTTACACAGAGACTGCTGCTCATGGTCCCTCTCACACACAGACTGCAGCTCATGGTCCTTCTCACACACAGACTGCTTCTCATGGTCCCTCTCACATAGAGACTACTGCTCATGGTCCTTCTCATGCAGAGACTGCTGCTCATGGTCCCTCTCACACACAGACTGCTGCTTATGGCCCCTCTCACACACAGACTGCTGCTTATGGCCCCTCTCACATAGAGAGAGACTGCTGATGAATTTCTCACCATTGTCAGACATTCTAGATAGAAATTAACACACAAAGTCATTACATGATACAATGGCCCTCATTTACTAACAGGATCCCGACACTTTTTGTAGGGTTTTGCGCCAGAATTCTGTCTTTGCCAGAATTTGCACCAGAATTTGTGCCAGAATCAAAATCACTCAGAGTGAAAAAAAAATAAAATACACAAGCGGCGTTTTTCCCGACAAAAAAAGAGAAAAAACCCTCCGAGTGCGTAGAAAACTCACAGGAAAACCTGTGAGTTTTGCTTCACAGAAATCCGACAGCTCAGGGCTGTCGGGAAATTACTCAAAATGGAGTAAATCCTGCTAGGGTCTGTTCCATGTTGGGGGTAGTAGTACAGGGGCTGAGGGATTGATCGCACCGGGTCTCACTTCTGAGACCCGATCCGATCAGATGTTATTAATCAGGGGATCGGGCGGCATGTTCCGATCCCCTCCAATGTACTGTGAACTTTCATTTTTAAATTCCACACCAGAAGCCCTGAATGGCCGGGACCGAGGAGCCAATCAGGGCTCCTGGCAGGGTTTTAATATAAAAGCGCTTTGGTGGGCAAAGATGTATAGAGTCGCTGGGGGGGTATATATCTGTCCCCTCCAGCGTTTCTATATATCTTTCCCCCTGCTGTGCTATTTCAAACTTAGTGCCCGCTGCACTTGAATAAATGTACTGCCCCCCCAGCTCTATTATATATCTATACTGACCCCCACTGCGCATATACTGACCCTCGCTGTGCATATTTATATATATATATACTGCCCCCCCAGCTGCGCATATTAATATTCATCTTCTCCCTCCCTGGCTGCCAATGAATGAAAACTCTATTAGCCGGGGAGCGGAGGGCTGCTGCCCGCTCTCGCTGCTAAGAGTTTGTCATTCATAGCGGGCAGCAGCTGCATATCATGCTGTGGGGGTCAGACATATGGATATATGTTTGACCCCCACAGCATGATATGCAGCAGACTTCCACTCCCCCGCTATTAGAGTTTTCATTCATTGGCAGCCAGGGGAGAGAAAACATTAAGATTAATATGCGCAGCTGGGGGGGTCAGTATATATATAAATATGCGCAGTGGGGGTCAGTATATGTGCAGCGGGGGTCAGTATAGATATATTATAGCGCTGGGGGGCAGTACATTTATTCAAGTGCAGTGGGCACTAAGTTTGATATAGCGCAGCAGGGGGAAAGATATATAGAAACACTGGAGGGGCCAGATATATACCCCCCCAGCGATTCTATACATCTTTGCCCACCACAGCACTTCTATATTAAAACTCTGCCAGGAGACCTGATTGGCTCCTGGGTCCCGGCCATTCGGGGCTTCTGGTGTGGAATTTAAAAATGAAAGTTTACAGTACATTGCAGGAGATCGGAACATGCCGCCCGCTCCCCTGCTTAATAACATCTGATCGTAGAACCGGTGCAATCAATCCCTCAGCCCCTGTACTACTACCCCCCAACATGGAACAGACCCTGTTCCATGATGGGGGTAGTAGTACAAGCAGGGCTGCCATCAAAAATTTCGGGGCACCTTACAAAACTCAAGGCCTGCCCCCCCCCCCCCCCCCCTGTGGCCTGCCCCCAATTTTATTTTATCTTCTAGATATATATTTCTAATTAGATTAGAGCATTCATGGAGGGGGTGTGCCGGCCGCGGCTTCCTGTGGGGTACAGACATCAGCTTCCGGCAAACTGCCGGGGCCCCGTGCAGGAGATCACAAGGGGCCCAATGCTCCCCCCCCCCATTCCAAGGCCCGGGCATTTTAGTATGAGCAGCTATTTTTTTTGGTGGGGGTCTGACTGCTGAGACCCCCACCGATCACCTCAGTTAAAGTGGTTCTCCAGCTGTTGGAAAGCTAAAACTCCCATCATTCTGGAGAGCCTCAGGCAATGGGAGTTGTAGTTTTGTAACAGCTGAAGAGACACAGATTGAACACAGTTTTACCCATCATCACTGCAGAATTTACAAGTGACTACAGCTCTGATGGGACAGTCAGGAGAACACACAATGATATCAGTGACCTGAGTGACGTCTTCTGACTTCTCTGTTATCTTTTCTTCTTCATCTGGTCAAGAGACCAGGTCTTCCTCCAGCTCCATCTTCTCTGCAGAGTCTGACATCCAGACATCATTGGCTCCTCACTGTCAGCAGATCCTCATCCTCTGCATGAAGACAGTAATCATTATAACCTTGTCAGAAAGTGTAACCTAAATAAAATACTGCCCAACACTGTACCCTAAATAAAATACTGCCCCACACTGTACCCGAAATAAAATACTCCCGCACACTGTACACTGAATATAATACTGCCCCACACTGTACCCTGAATATAATACTGCTATACACTGTACCCTGAATATAATACTGCTATACACTGTACCCACTAAATATAATCCTGCCACACACTGTACCCTGAATATAATACTGCCCCACACTGTACCCTGAATATAATACTGCTATACACTGTACCCTGAATATAATACTGCTATACACTGTACCCACTAAATATAATCTTGCCACACACCGTGCCCTGAATATAACACTGATGTACACTGTACCCACTAAATTTAATACTGCTATACACTGTACCCTGAATATAATCCTGCCACACACCATACCCTGAATATGACAATGCTGTACACTGTACCCACTAAATATAATACTGCTATACACTGTATCCACTAAATATAATCCTGCCACACACTGTACCCTGAATATAATACTGCCACACACTGTACCCTGAATATAATACTGCCACACACTATACCCACTAAATATAATACTGCCACACACTGTACCCAGAATATAACACTGCTGTACACTGTACCCTGAATATAATACTGCTATACACTGTACCCTGAATATAATACTGCCACACACTGTAACCTGAATATAATACTGCCACACACTGTAGCCTGAATGTAATACTGCCACACACTGTAACCTGAATATAATACTGCCACACACTGTACCCTGAATATAATACTGCCACACAATGTACCCAGAATATAATACTGCTATACACTGTACCCTGAATATAATACTGCTATACACTGTACCCTGAATATAATACTGCTATACACTGTACCCTGAATATAATACTGCTATACACTGTGCCCACTAAATATAATCCTGCCACACACTGTACCCTGAATATAATACTGCTATACACTGTACCCTGAATATAATACTGCCACACAATGTACCCAGAATATAATACTGCTATACACTATACCCTGAATATAATACTGCTATACACTGTACCCTGAATATAATACTGCTATACACTGTGCCCACTAAATATAATCCTGCCACACACTGTACCCTGAATATAATACTGCTATACACTGTACCCTGAATATAATACTGCTTTACACTGTACCCACTAAATATAATACCTCTTATGCTCTGTGTCCTCATCATTCCTCATCACCCCCATAACCCCCGCCAAACCTCTCCTCATCACTACTATAACCCCCCCGCAACTCTCCTCATCACTACTATAACCCCCCTCTGCACCTCTCCTCATCACTACTATAACCCCCTGCACCTCTCCTCATCACTACTATAACCCCCCCGCACCTCTCCTCATCACTACTATAACCCCCCTCTGCACCTCTCCTCATCACTACTATAACCCCCCTGCACCTCTCCTCATCACTACTATAACCCCCCCAACACCTCTCCTCATTACTACTATAACCCCCCCTGCACCTCTCCTCATCACTACTATAACCCCCCCTGCACCTCTCCTCATCACTACTATAACCCCCTGCACCTCTCGTCATCACTACTATAACCCCCCACACCTCTCCTCATCACTACTATGGCCCCCCCCCTGCACCTCTCCTCATCACTACTACAACCCCCGCACCTCTCCTCATCACTACTATAACCCCCCTCTGCACCTCTCCTCATCACTACTATAACCCCCCGCACCTCTCCTCATCACTACTATAACCCCCCGAACCTCTCCTGATCACTACTATAACCCCCCGCACCTCTCCTCATCACTACTATAACCCCCCACACCTCTCCTCATCACTACTATAGCCCCCCCCTGCACCTCTCCTCATCACTACTACAACCCCCTGCATCTCTCACCACCCCCATAACACCCCCCTGCACCTCTCATCACCCCATAACACCCCCCTGCACCTCTCATCACCCCATAACACCCCCCTGCACCTCTCATCACCCCCATAACACCCCCTGCACCTCTCATCACCCCATAACACCCCCTGCACCTCTCATTACCCCCATAACCCCCATCTCATCACCCCTATAACCTCCCCATGCACCTAATTACCCCCATTACACCCCCTGCACCTCTCATTACCCCCATAATCCCCCCTCTCATCACCCCCAAACCCCCCCTCTCATCACCCCCATAACCCCCCTCTCATCACCCCCATAACCCCCCCTCTCATCACCCCCCATAACCTCCCAATGCACCTCATCACCCCCCCATGCACCTCTCATCACCCCTATAACACCCCAAGCACCTCTCATCACCATTGTAGTCTGCAAACAACCCCCCCCCCCCCCTTCACTTACCCTGCCGCGGGGTTCGATGCAGCTGCTGCTCCGGTCACAGTGTTCCACTGCACGGGGAGGAATCGTTCGAGAGGATGCTGGACTGGAGATCGCACCGGGACAGGTCAGGTGACTGGAGTAGACGTGCCTGTCTGCGCGGGGCACGTCAACTCCCATCAGCCCCTGGCCTGTCCGGCCCTGCCGTACTTCTTAAGGGGCCCGAGCCCTAGAAAGGGCGGGCCTCATAGTCCTGCGTGCCCACCGGGCTATGAGGCTCGGTCATAGTTCTGACGGGCACCCAGCCAGGAGTCAGTGAGTGACAGTTGCAGTCACTCACTGACAAGCCGGGGAAAAAAATAAAAATAAAAGGTACAGGGACGTCCGGGCCTCCCTGAAGCTCCGGGCCCCATACAAGTGTATGGGTTGTACCCCCCTGAGTACAAGAACTAATGTAGTCAGAATTTGCAGGGACTTTTTTCTGTCGCACAGAATACATTTTGTGCGACAGAAAAAAAACCCGCAACAGAAAGAAAGGGAAATTGAGCGACAGATTAGTAAATCACAAGGAAAAAAAAGATGAGTAAACTGAAAGGAAAAACCCCAACCGACACTCCAGTCTTTGTAAATGAGGACCAATGTTATAAGGACCGGCTCACCAGTGTTCGAGCTGTGGGTTATGGTCCGGCAGCCTTTGGCCTCCTCTGGACAATTCTTCACTTGGTTGCAGTTCTGGACTTCAGTTTCTTCATAACAAAAGTAACATTGAAGAGACTGAGCTGAATAAAGACAAAAGACAGAAAGGAAGAAGAACGTGAGCCTCAGGGGACAGAGACATCTAGGACCGAATTATTACTTATACACTATAATGGCAGGAGCATCATCTATACTATGATATTCTGTAAAGAGGGGACGGTATTATAGTAGTTATATTCTTGTATATAGGAGCAGTATTATAGTAGTTATATTCTTGTATATAGGAGCAGTATTATAGTAGTTATATTCTTGTATATAGGAGCAGTATTATAGTAGTTATATTCTTGTATATAGGAGCAGTATTATAGTAGTTATTTTCTTGTATATAGGGGCAGTATTATAGTAGTTATATTCTTGTATATAGGAGGCAGTATTATAGTAGTTATATTCTTGTATATAGGAGCAGTATTATAGTAGTTATATTCTTGTATATAGGAGCAGTATTATAGTAGTTATATTCTTGTATATAGGAGCAGTATTATAGTAGGTATATTCTTGTATATAGGAGGCAGTATTATAGTAGTTATATTCTTGTACATAGGAGCAGTATTAAAGTAGTTATATTCTTGTATATAGGAGCAGTATTATAGTAGTTATATTCTTGTATATAGGAGGCAGTATTATAGTATTTCTATTCTTGTAGATTGGAGCAGTATTATAGTAGTTCTATTCTTGTATATAGGAGCAGTATTATAGTAGTTATATTCTTGTATATAGGAGCAGTATTATAGTAGTTATATTCTTGTATATAGGAGCAGTATTATAGTAGTTATTTTCTTGTATATAGGGGCAGTATTATAGTAGTTATATTCTTGTATATAGGAGGCAGTATTATAGTAATTATATTCTTGTATATAGGAGCAGTATTATAGTAGTTATATTCTTGTATATAGGAGCAGTATTATAGTAGTTATATTCTTGTATATAGGAGCAGTATTATAGTAGTTATATTCTTGTATATAGGAGCAGTATTATAGTAGTTATTTTCTTGTATATAGGGGCAGTATTATAGTAGTTATATTCTTGTATATAGGAGGCAGTATTATAGTAGTTATATTCTTGTATATAGGAGCAGTATTATAGTAGTTATATTCTTGTATATAGGAGCAGTATTATAGTAGTTATATTCTTGTATATAGGAGCAGTATTATAGTAGTTATATTCTTGTATATAGGAGCAGTATTATAGTAGGTATATTCTTGTATATAGGAGGCAGTATTATAGTAGTTATATTCTTGTACATAGGAGCAGTATTAAAGTAGTTATATTCTTGTATATAGGAGCAGTATTATAGTAGTTATATTCTTGTATATAGGAGGCAGTATTATAGTAGTTATATTCTTGTATATAGGAGCAGTATTATAGTAGTTATATTCTTGTATATAGGAGCAGTATTATAGTAGTTATATTCTTGTATATAGGAGCAGTATTATAGTAGTTATTTTCTTGTATATAGGGGCAGTATTATAGTAGTTATATTCTTGTATATAGGAGGCAGTATTATAGTAGTTATATTCTTGTATATAGGAGCAGTATTATAGTAGTTATATTCTTGTATATAGGAGCAGTATTATAGTAGTTATATTCTTGTATATAGGAGCAGTATTATAGTAGTTATATTCTTGTATATAGGAGCAGTATTATAGTAGGTATATTCTTGTATATAGGAGGCAGTATTATAGTAGTTATATTCTTGTACATAGGAGCAGTATTAAAGTAGTTATATTCTTGTATATAGGAGCAGTATTATAGTAGTTATATTCTTGTATATAGGAGGCAGTATTATAGTATTTCTATTCTTGTAGATTGGAGCAGTATTATAGTAGTTCTATTCTTGTATATAGGAGCAGTATTATAGTAGTTATATTCTTGTATATAGGAGGCAGTATTATAGTAGTTATATTCTTGTATATAGGAGGCAGTATTATAGTAGTTATATTCTTGTATATAGGAGCAGTATTATAGTAGTTATATTCTTGTATATAGGAGTCAGTATTATAGTAGTTTTATTCTTGTGTACAAGAGCAGTATTATAGTAGTTATATTCTTGTATATAGGGAGCAATATTATAGTAGTTATATTCTTGTATATAGGAGCAGTATTACAGTAGGTATATTCTTGTATATAAAAGACAGTATTATAGTAGTTCTATTCTTGTATATAGGAGTAGTATTATAGTAGTTATATTCTTGTATAGGAGGCAGTATTATAGTAGTTATATTCCTGTATATAGGAGCAGTATTATAGTAGTTATATTCTTGTATATAGGGAGCAGTATTATAATAATTATATTCTTGTATATAGGAGCAGTATTATAGTAGTTATATTCTTGTATATAGGAGGCAGTATTATAGTAGTTATATTCTTGTATATAGGGACAGTATTATAGTAGTTATATTCATGTATGTAGGGGCAGTATTATAGTAGTTATATTCTTGTATATAGGAGCAGTATTATAGTAGGTATATTCTTGTATATAGGAGACAGTATTATAGTAGTTATATTCTTGTATATAGGAGGCAGTATTATAGTAGTTATATTCTTGTATATAGGGACAGTATTATAGTAGTTATATTCCTGTATATAGGAGCAGTATTATAGTAGTTATATTCTTGTATATAGGAGGCAATATTATAGTAGTTATATTCTTGTATATAGGAGTCAGTATTATAGTAGTTATATTCTAGTGTATAGGAGCAGTATTATAGTAGTTATATTCTTGTATATAGGGAGCAGTATTATAATAATTATATTCTTGTATATAGGTGCAGTATTATAGTAGTTTTATTCTTGTATATAGGAGGCAGTATTATAGTAGTTCTATTCTTGTATATATGGACAGTATTATAGTAGTTCTATTCTTGTATATAGGAGCAGTATTATAGTAGTTATATTCTTGTATATAGGAGGCAGTATTATAGTAGTTCTATTCTTGTATATTGGAGCAGTATTATAGTAGTTCTATTCTTGTATATAGGAGCAGTATTATAGTAGTTATATTCTTGTATATAGGAGGCAGTATTATAGTAGTTATATTCTTGTATATAGGAGGCAGTATTATAGTAGTTATATTCTTGTATATAGGAGCAGTATTATAGTAGTTATATTCTTGTATATAGGAGTCAGTATTATAGTAGTTTTATTCTTGTGTACAAGAGCAGTATTATAGTAGTTATATTCTTGTATATAGGGAGCAATATTATAGTAGTTATATTCTTGTATATAGGAGCAGTATTACAGTAGGTATATTCTTGTATATAGAAGACAGTATTATAGTAGTTCTATTCTTGTATATAGGAGTAGTATTATAGTAGTTATATTCTTGTATAGGAGGCAGTATTATAGTAGTTATATTCCTGTATATAGGAGCAGTATTATAGTAGTTATATTCTTGTATATAGGGAGCAGTATTATAATAATTATATTCTTGTATATAGGAGCAGTATTATAGTAGTTATATTCTTGTATATAGGAGGCAGTATTATAGTAGTTATATTCTTGTATATAGGGACAGTATTATAGTAGTTATATTCATGTATGTAGGGGCAGTATTATAGTAGTTATATTCTTGTATATAGGAGCAGTATTATAGTAGGTATATTCTTGTATATAGGAGACAGTATTATAGTAGTTATATTCTTGTATATAGGAGGCAGTATTATAGTAGTTATATTCTTGTATATAGGGACAGTATTATAGTAGTTATATTCCTGTATATAGGAGCAGTATTATAGTAGTTATATTCTTGTATATAGGAGGCAATATTATAGTAGTTATATTCTTGTATATAGGAGTCAGTATTATAGTAGTTATATTCTAGTGTATAGGAGCAGTATTATAGTAGTTATATTCTTGTATATAGGGAGCAGTATTATAATAATTATATTCTTGTATATAGGTGCAGTATTATAGTAGTTATATTCTTTTATATAGGAGGCAGTATTATAGTAGTTATATTCTTGTATATATGGACAGTATTATAGTAGTTATATTCTTGTATGTAGGGGCAGTATTGTAGTAGTTATATTCTTGTATATAGGAGCAGTATTATAGTAGTTATATTCATGTATATAGGAGCAGTATTATAGTAGTTATATTCTTGTATATAGGAGCAGTATTATAGCAGTTATATTCTTGTATATAGGAGCAGTATTATAGTAGTTGTATTCTTGTATATAGGAGCAGTATTATAGTAGTTATATTCTTGTATATAGGAGCAGTATTATAGAAGTTATATTCTTCTATATAGGAGGTAGTATTATAGTAGTTATATTCTTGTATATAGGAGCAGTATTATAGTATTATTCTTGTATATAGGAGCAGTATTATAGTATTATTCTTGTATATAGATTCAGTATTATAGTATTATTCTTTTAAAAAAGGAGCAGTATTATAGTATTATTCTTGTATATAGCAGCAGTATTATAGTAGTTATATTCTTGTATATAGGAGGCAGTATTATAGTATTATTCCTGTATATAGGAGCAGTATTATAGTATTATTCTTGTATATAGGAGCAGTATTACAGTATTATTCTTGGATATGGGGGCAGTATTATAGTATTATTCTTGTATATTGCCTTCCATATAGTAAGTTCCTAAATGACCCCGGAAGTATAAAGTGACATTTATGAATCTTCCTCATATCTTGCGGCGGTAACTTGCGGTTTTTGTATTTTCTTACTATATTTTGAATGCCTCAATTGTTTCCAATAAATCTTCTGTGTAATGTAACCTGAGAATAACTTGGCTGACATGAGAATTGTCCCTGTATAAACTCCAGAAGGAAAATGTGTAGAGTTATGTGAATCACTGGATTGGACATTTAACCCTTTACACAGCCTTGTTTTAGCCTTGAGGATACAATACATGTTTTTTTCCTCCTCGTCTTTTAAAATCCATAAAGCTTTCAGTTTTTCCCCCTACAGATAAATATGAGGCCTTGATTATTTGCGCCACCAATTGCTTCTTTCAGTTTTGAAAAGGCCTCTGAAAGATGAAAGCAGCGATCTGATTGGTTGCTATGGGCTACACTATATGCTATACTTTTCCTTTGGACCGGTATTGATAAATCTCCCCATTATCTTTCTTCTATATGTCCTTACAATTAACAATATCCAATTTATACAGGTTTTATTTCATTTTATTTTATTACTTTAACCCGATAACGACCATGGACGAGTATAGACGTCCAGGTTGGCGGGCGTTCCCGCACCTGGACATCTATACTCATCCATTATTCTCGTGGGTGCTGCCCAGTGCACCCACGAGATCGCGGCAGGGACTCGGCTGTATCACACAGCCGGGACCCTGCTGCACTGCCAGGACCGAAGTAAACTTCGGTCCCGGCAGTTTTAACCCTTACAGCCGCGGTCAGAAGTGACCGCGGGCTGTAAGTGTTATGACAGAGGGAGGGAGCTCCCTCTGTCACCCCTGCAGCACCCCGCATCGCGATCGCGGGGTGCTGTGTGTGTCCGCGGCTGGCCGGGACCTGCCGCACTGCCGGGAGTGAAGTTCACTTCACTCCCGGCAGTTTAACCCTTACAGCCGCGGTCAGAAGTGACCGCGCGCTGTAGGGAGTTCTGACAGAGGGAGGGGGCTCCCTCTGTCTCTCCTGCAGCACCCCGCATCGCGATCGCGGGGTGCTGCTTCATACCTGGGCAGCCGGGGGTCCTACAAAGACCCACAGGTCTGCCCTGGGTATTGCCTGAAAGGACGTGCCAGAGGCACGTCCTGATATGCTGCCTGCTAGTGAAAACTGGCAGGCAGCATATAACTGCAAATACTAAGTATTCCAAAGCATTAAAAAGTGTAAAAATAAATAAATAAATAAAATAAAAGTGTAAAAATAAATAAAATTGTAATAAAAGTGTAAAAAATAAATAAATAAATAAAATTAAAAAAAATATATATATATTTATATATACATATATATATATATATACATATATTATATATATATATATATATATATATATATATATATATATATATTAAAAATACATTTATTAAATGAACCTAATAAAAAAAAATGCATAATGTGTAGGATCGCATTGGCGGACATCCGCAGCATGTAATATGCTGCGGATGTCCACCATGTGATCCTACACATTATGCAGCAGTCACGGTAATGAGCTCGCTGCTGCGGCTGGGTAGCTTTGTGTGTCCACTCATAGCGGCGGATTTCCCGCCAGCAGTCATGAGCGGACACACTGAGCTACCCAGCCGCAGCAGTGATGGATATATTCGCCATGAGCGGGTGCTTATTCCCACAACATGGCAGATATATCCATCAGGAGCCTTAACTGTCACAGACAGACGCGTTATACTGCCAGCCGACCAAGGACTAATCAGAGAGGTCCCTGGTGCAGCCAATAACTTGTAGGGGTGCGGTATATAAATGGGGTCACTTGTGGGGGTGGGGGTACTGTTCTGCCCTGAAAGCCAAATGGCGCTCCTCTCCTTCTGAGTCCTACCACGCGGCCAAGGAACCATATATGGCCAAAGCGGGGGTATTTCCGAACATGGGACAAGCAGCTAAATAAAATATAGGGTGCATTTCTTTCAATATCAGAAGTGATGTACAAAAAATATGCCCCCCAAATGATGCATTTGTGAAAAATTGCAAATTTCGAATTTTTAACACTGACTTTGTAATAATTCCTGCCAAAAAACTATGGTGTTAAAATACTCACTGTACCCCCTAGCGAATACCTTAAGGGGTCTAGTTTTTAAAATGGGGTCATTTGGGAGGGGTGTTCCTATGTTCTACTACCTTTTAATTTCTGCAAACCTTGCATAGCACATAAAAAAAGATGCACTTTTTAAATTTTCTAAATTTTCTAAATTTCAAGTTAAATTGTTAGGCTTCTAACTAATTTAAAATGTTAATTAAAAACAAAAAAAATGACGTCAAAATAAAGTAGACATCTGAAAGTATAAGTTTCATAAACTATTTGGTCATATGTATAAATATATGCAACCTATTAGTGTTTAAATAGCAAAAAATCGTAATTTTTTGTAAAAATTTCATGATTTTTTGCATTGTGACAAAAAAACAATGTCAGAATTATCGTGACTGCCAAAACGTTACCAGAGTTATTCTCTAATAAAGACAGACATCCCCGATTTGAAAAAACAGGCCTGGTCTTTCAGGGGCGTACAGGTTTATTTGTATTAGTCCTTAAGGGGTTAAAAAAAAAATTGTAAGAAAATTAGTTACATAAAATCATCCTTTCCGTATACTGGGATGTGTGAGTGTAACTTTTTGCGTGATCTTTTTTGGTCTTTTTTGGTCACATTTTGGTTTTGATATTTTTTTCTACATTTACCCCATTGACTGTGCAGTTTTCTTCATATAGGAGACTGTTACATCACAGAGCATTGTCTAGACTGGATACAAATATAACTTCTCAGCTGAGAGCAGGACTAGCTATGTACAATGTATCAGTCTGGAGTCCAGGATGTTTAGCTCACAGAGCATTGTCTAGACTGGATACAAATATAACTTCTCAGCTGAGGGCAGGACTAGCTATGTACAATGTATCAGTCTGGAGTCCAGGATGTTTAGCTCACAGAGCATTGTCTAGACTGGATACAATTGTATCACTTCTCAGCTGAGAGCAGGACTAGCTATGTACAATGTATCAGTCTGGAGTCCAGGATGTTTAGCTCACAGAGCATTGTCTAGACTGGATACAAATATAACTTCTCAGCTGAGGGCAGGACTAGCTATGTACAATGTATCAGTCTGGAGTCCAGGATGTTTAGCTCACAGAGCATTGTCTAGACTGGATACAATTGTATCACTTCTCAGCTGAGAGCAGGACTAGCTATGTACAATGTATCAGTCTGGAGTCCAGGATGTTTAGCTCACAGAGCATTGTCTAGACTGGATACAAATATAACTTCTCAGCTGAGGGCAGGACTAGCTATGTACAATGTATCAGTCTGGAGTCCAGGATGTTTAGCTCACAGAGCATTGTCTAGACTGGATACAATTGTATCACTTCTCAGCTGAGAGCAGGACTAGCTATGTACAATGTATCAGTCTGGAGTCCAGGATGTTTAGCTCACAGAGCATTGTCTAGACTGGATACAATTGTATCACTTCTCAGCTGAGTGCAGGACGAGCTATGTACAATGTATCAGTCTGGAGTCCAGGATGTTTAGCTCACAGAGCATTGTCTAGACTGGATACAATTGTATCACTTCTTGGCTGAGAGCAGGACTAGCTATATACAATGTATCAGTCTGGAGTCCAGGATGTTTAGCTCACAGAGCATTGTCTAGACTGGATACAATTGTATCACTTCTCAGCTGAGTGCAGGACTAGCTATATACAATGTATCAGTCTGGGGTCCGGGATGTTTAGCTCACAGAGCATTGTCTAGACTGGATACAATTGTATCACTTCTCAGCTGAGAGCAGGACTAGATATGTACAATGTATCAGTCTGGAGTCCAGGATGTTTAGCTCACAGAGCATTGTCTAGACTGGATACAATTGTATCACTTCTCAGCTGAGAGCAGGACAAGCTATGTACAATGTATCAGTCTGGAGTTCAGGATGTTTAGCTCACAGAGCATTGTCTAGACTGGATACAAATATCACTTCTCAGCTGAGGGCAGGACTAGCTATGTACAATGTATCAGTCTGGAGTCCAGGATGTTTAGCTCACAGAGCATTGTCTAGACTGTATACAATTGTATCACTTCTTGGCTGAGAGCAGGACTTGCTATATACAATGTATCAGTCTGGAGTCCAGGATGTTTAGCTCACAGAGCATTGTCTAGACTGGATACAAATATAACTTCTCAGCTGAGGGCAGGACTAGCTATGTACAATGTATCAGTCTGGAGTCCAGGATGTTTAGCTCACAGAGCATTGTCTAGACTGGATACAATTGTATCACTTCTCAGCTGAGAGCAGGACTAGCTATGTACAATGTATCAGTCTGGAGTCCAGGATGTTTAGCTCACAGAGCATTGTCTAGACTGGATACAATTGTATCACTTCTCAGCTGAGTGCAGGACGAGCTATGTACAATGTATCAGTCTGGAGTCCAGGATGTTTAGCTCACAGAGCATTGTCTAGACTGGATACAATTGTATCACTTCTTGGCTGAGAGCAGGACTAGCTATATACAATGTATCAGTCTGGAGTCCAGGATGTTTAGCTCACAGAGCATTGTCTAGACTGGATACAATTGTATCACTTCTCAGCTGAGTGCAGGACTAGCTATATACAATGTATCAGTCTGGGGTCCGGGATGTTTAGCTCACAGAGCATTGTCTAGACTGGATACAATTGTATCACTTCTCAGCTGAGAGCAGGACTAGATATGTACAATGTATCAGTCTGGAGTCCAGGATGTTTAGCTCACAGAGCATTGTCTAGACTGGATACAATTGTATCACTTCTCAGCTGAGAGCAGGACAAGCTATGTACAATGTATCAGTCTGGAGTTCAGGATGTTTAGCTCACAGAGCATTGTCTAGACTGGATACAAATATCACTTCTCAGCTGAGGGCAGGACTAGCTATGTACAATGTATCAGTCTGGAGTCCAGGATGTTTAGCTCACAGAGCATTGTCTAGACTGTATACAATTGTATCACTTCTTGGCTGAGAGCAGGACTTGCTATATACAATGTATCAGTCTGGAGTCCAGGATGTTTAGCTCACAGAGCATTGTCTAGACTGGATACAATTGTATCACTTCTCAGCTGAGTGCAGGACTAGCTATATACAATGTATCAGTCTGGGGTCCGGGATGTTTAGCTCACAGAGCATTGTCTAGACTGGATACAATTGTATCACTTCTCAGCTGAGAGCAGGACTAGATATGTACAATGTATCAGTCTGGAGTCCAGGATGTTTAGCTCACAGAGCATTGTCTAGACTGGATACAATTGTATCACTTCTCAGCTGAGAGCAGGACAAGCTATGTACAATGTATCAGTCTGGAGTCCAGGATGTTTAGCTCACAGAGCATTGTCTAGACTGGATACAATTGTATCACTTCTTGGCTGAGAGCAGGACGAGCTATGTACAATGTATCAGTCTGGAGTCCAGGATGTTTAGCTCACAGAGCATTGTCTAGACTGGATACAATTGTATCACTTCTCAGCTGAGAGCAGGACTAGCTATATACAATGTATCAGTCTGGGGTCCGGGATGTTTAGCTCACAGAGCATTGTCTAGACTGGATACAATTGTATATACTTCTCAGTTGAGGGCAGGACTAGCTATGTACAATGTATCAATCTGGAGTCCAGGATGTTTAGCTCACAGAGCATTGTCTAGACTAGATACAATTGTATCACTTCTCAGCTGAGAGCAGGACTAGCTATGTACAATGTATCAGTCTGGGGTCCAGGATGTTTAGCTCACAGAGCATTGTCTAGACTGGATACAATTGTATCACTTCTCAGCTGAGAGCAGGACTAGCTATGTACAATGTATCAGTCTGGGGTCCAGGATGTTTAGCTCACAGAGCATTGTCTAGACTGGATACAATTGTATCACTTCTCAGCTGAGAGCAGGACTAGCTATGTACAATGTATCAGTCTGGAGTCCAGGATGTTTAGCTCACAGAGCATTGTCTAGACTGGATACAAATATAACTTCTCAGCTGAGGGCAGGACTAGCTATGTACAATGTATCAGTCTGGAGTCCAGGATGTTTAGCTCACAGAGCATTGTCTAGACTGGATACAATTGTATCACTTCTCAGCTGAGAGCAGGACTAGCTATGTACAATGTATCAGTCTGGAGTCCAGGATGTTTAGCTCACAGAGCATTGTCTAGACTCGATACAAATATAACTTCTCAGCTGAGGGCAGGACTAGCTATGTACAATGTATCAGTCTGGAGTCCAGGATGTTTAGCTCACAGAGCATTGTCTAGACTGGATACAATTGTATCACTTCTCAGCTGAGAGCAGGACTAGCTATGTACAATGTATCAGTCTGGAGTCCAGGATGTTTAGCTCACAGAGCATTGTCTAGACTGGATACAATTGTATAACTTCTCAGCTGAGTGCAGGACGAGCTATGTACAATGTATCAGTCTGGAGTCCAGGATGTTTAGCTCACAGAGCATTGTCTAGACTGGATACAATTGTATCACTTCTTGGCTGAGAGCAGGACTAGCTATATACAATGTATCAGTCTGGAGTCCAGGATGTTTAGCTCACAGAGCATTGTCTAGACTGGATACAATTGTATCACTTCTCAGCTGAGTGCAGGACTAGCTATATACAATGTATCAGTCTGGGGTCCGGGATGTTTAGCTCACAGAGCATTGTCTAGACTGGATACAATTGTATCACTTCTCAGCTGAGAGCAGGACTAGATATGTACAATGTATCAGTCTGGAGTCCAGGATGTTTAGCTCACAGAGCATTGTCTAGACTGGATACAATTGTATCACTTCTCAGCTGAGAGCAGGACAAGCTATGTACAATGTATCAGTCTGGAGTTCAGGATGTTTAGCTCACAGAGCATTGTCTAGACTGGATACAAATATCACTTCTCAGCTGAGGGCAGGACTAGCTATGTACAATGTATCAGTCTGGAGTCCAGGATGTTTAGCTCACAGAGCATTGTCTAGACTGTATACAATTGTATCACTTCTTGGCTGAGAGCAGGACTTGCTATATACAATGTATCAGTCTGGAGTCCAGGATGTTTAGCTCACAGAGCATTGTCTAGACTGGATACAAATATAACTTCTCAGCTGAGGGCAGGACTAGCTATGTACAATGTATCAGTCTGGAGTCCAGGATGTTTAGCTCACAGAGCATTGTCTAGACTGGATACAATTGTATCACTTCTCAGCTGAGAGCAGGACTAGCTATGTACAATGTATCAGTCTGGAGTCCAGGATGTTTAGCTCACAGAGCATTGTCTAGACTGGATACAATTGTATCACTTCTCAGCTGAGTGCAGGACGAGCTATGTACAATGTATCAGTCTGGAGTCCAGGATGTTTAGCTCACAGAGCATTGTCTAGACTGGATACAATTGTATCACTTCTTGGCTGAGAGCAGGACTAGCTATATACAATGTATCAGTCTGGAGTCCAGGATGTTTAGCTCACAGAGCATTGTCTAGACTGGATACAATTGTATCACTTCTCAGCTGAGTGCAGGACTAGCTATATACAATGTATCAGTCTGGGGTCCGGGATGTTTAGCTCACAGAGCATTGTCTAGACTGGATACAATTGTATCACTTCTCAGCTGAGAGCAGGACTAGATATGTACAATGTATCAGTCTGGAGTCCAGGATGTTTAGCTCACAGAGCATTGTCTAGACTGGATACAATTGTATCACTTCTCAGCTGAGAGCAGGACAAGCTATGTACAATGTATCAGTCTGGAGTTCAGGATGTTTAGCTCACAGAGCATTGTCTAGACTGGATACAAATATCACTTCTCAGCTGAGGGCAGGACTAGCTATGTACAATGTATCAGTCTGGAGTCCAGGATGTTTAGCTCACAGAGCATTGTCTAGACTGTATACAATTGTATCACTTCTTGGCTGAGAGCAGGACTTGCTATATACAATGTATCAGTCTGGAGTCCAGGATGTTTAGCTCACAGAGCATTGTCTAGACTGGATACAATTGTATCACTTCTCAGCTGAGTGCAGGACTAGCTATATACAATGTATCAGTCTGGGGTCCGGGATGTTTAGCTCACAGAGCATTGTCTAGACTGGATACAATTGTATCACTTCTCAGCTGAGAGCAGGACTAGATATGTACAATGTATCAGTCTGGAGTCCAGGATGTTTAGCTCACAGAGCATTGTCTAGACTGGATACAATTGTATCACTTCTCAGCTGAGAGCAGGACAAGCTATGTACAATGTATCAGTCTGGAGTCCAGGATGTTTAGCTCACAGAGCATTGTCTAGACTGGATACAATTGTATCACTTCTTGGCTGAGAGCAGGACGAGCTATGTATAATGTATCAGTCTGGAGTCCAGGATGTTTAGCTCACAGAGCATTGTCTAGACTGGATACAATTGTATCACTTCTCAGCTGAGAGCAGGACTAGCTATATACAATGTATCAGTCTGGGGTCCGGGATGTTTAGCTCACAGAGCATTGTCTAGACTGGATACAATTGTATATACTTCTCAGTTGAGGGCAGGACTAGCTATGTACAATGTATCAATCTGGAGTCCAGGATGTTTAGCTCACAGAGCATTGTCTAGACTAGATACAATTGTATCACTTCTCAGCTGAGAGCAGGACTAGCTATGTACAATGTATCAGTCTGGGGTCCAGGATGTTTAGCTCACAGAGCATTGTCTAGACTGGATACAATTGTATCACTTCTCAGCTGAGTGCAGGACTAGCTATGTACAATGTATCAGTCTGGAGTCCAGGATGTTTAGCTCACAGAGCATTGTCTAGACTGGATACAATTGTATCACTTCTTGGCTGAGAGCAGGACGAGCTATGTACAATGTATCAGTCTGGAGTCCAGGATGTTTAGCTCACAGAGCATTGTCTAGACTGGATACAATTGTATCACTTCTCAGCTGAGAGCAGGACTAGCTATATACAATGTATCAGTCTGGGGTCCGGGATGTTTAGCTCACAGAGCATTGTCTAGACTGGATACAATTGTATATACTTCTCAGTTGAGGGCAGGACTAGCTATGTACAATGTATCAATCTGGAGTCCAGGATGTTTAGCTCACAGAGCATTGTCTAGACTGGATACAATTGTATCACTTCTCAGCTGAGAGCAGGACTAGCTATGTACAATGTATCAGTCTGGAGTCCAGGATGTTTAGCTCACAGAGCATTGTCTAGACTGGATACAATTGTATCACTTCTCAGTTGAGGGCAGGACTAGATATCTTCACTTTGCTGCTTTGTTCACCATTGTTATTCCGTGGGGTCTACCAGGCACATTTACTGTCCGTTATATTCCTTGTGTTGTGATTTCCGTGTGTTATAATTCTAGCGCAGCAGTGATGGTAAATTGGGGCCAAAGTTTATGTGAAAGTTGTAAAACTTTTAATTTATCCAGTGACTCAGCTTCATTTACATAAAACTGGAAAATCTCCTACAGGATTTTCCACACCGAGCGTTCGGATTCTTGGGAGGATGAGTCAGGAGAAGATCTGATAACGGAGGCTGCCGGGATATGACAGGTTCACTAAGCCATGTATCAGCGCCATTCCTGGATCATTCACCTTTACGATAAGGGATCAAATCCACAGAGAGATATCAGTCCTATAGGATTAGTAGATACTTCTCTCCTGTCCTACAGTAACCTCCAAACATTGCCTGCACTGATCCTGAGTTATATACTGTATTATACCCTAGAGCTGTACTCACTATTCTGCTGGTGAGATCACTGTGTACATACATTACATTACTGATCCTGTACTGATCCTGAGTTATATCCTGTATTATACTGCAGATCTGTACTCACTATTCTGCTGGTGAGGTCACTGTGTACATACATTACATTACTTATCCTGTACTGATCCTAAGTTATATCCTGTATTATACTCCAGAGCTGCACTCACTATTCTGCTGGTGAGGTCACTGTGTACATACATTACATTACTTATCCTGTACTGATCCTGAGTTATATCCTGTATTATACTCCAGAGCTGTACTCACTATTCTGCTGGTGAGGTCACTGTGTACATACATTACATTACTTATCCTGTACTGACCCTGAGTTATATATCAGACAGGAGGCTCATATCTTGCATTAATGTTTCTTTTATTAATGCCCATAGCAGAAAAATCTTTATCCAAAACGTATTTAATAAAAAATCTTTTAAAACTACATATCCCAGCAGTCCCCTGTGAATTCTTCCTCCTATCCCAGCATGCTGGCTGCTATATAAGGGACTGGTTGAAGATCCTCTTCCTCTTTCTTTCTGCTCATAGCAGACAGATAAGTACCTATAGTATATTTGTTTCCTATATCTTTTTTATATGTATGTTTCTCTGTTTTGGGATGTTTCGTCTTTACTTTAGTGGTTATATCTACCAGTAGTTTTGTTTATATATTTATATATATATATATATATATATCTTTCTTTCTATATATCTTTCTTTCTGTTTTCTGTTAGTTTTTGCGGTATTGTTTCTAATACTATCGTTTCGCTATACATTCGCATCAGTGCTCAAATCTATCCTTGTGCCTGGTGCGCTACTCTGTTCCTTTCTCCCTCTTCCCTTACCCAGCACCATTTTGTGATTTTTTTCGCGCGCCTTCTTCTTCCTTCCTTCCCGCCGCTGACTTACTGTTGCGGGGAAGGAGGAGAGGTGGGCGTATCTTCTATGACGTGTGCCGCGTGACGCGCGTTTGCCGACGCCGCACACCCAATCACAGCGCTCCTGGCCGTAAATCTCGCGAGATTTCGGCTGGCCCTCGCTGTAACTGGTATACGCCTCCTCTCTTCATCGCATTGTTGTGCGAGCGGTGAGAGGAGCGCCAACGGTTCTTAGCTGCGTTACTAAATAGTCAGTTCAGGTAGACTTTATTACCTCCCTATCTTTTCACATTATTATTAATAGTTAGAGCAGTGGAGCTCATACCTGCCTCATCTTTGAATAGTCTATAACTATCGCTACTTGTAGCTTTCAGATAGTCTGTGATGGCAGGGGATAACACTAAGGCTCCTTTCCCTGGCATGTCCACTACTGCTGGTGAGGCAATAGAGTTAGAAGCCTCCCACATAATGTCAGCTTCTCAAATACAAGACCTCATTAATAGGTCCGTCCAGGCTGCATTAGCCTCTGCGGTTCATCCCTCTACTTCAGGGGAGAAACCTAAAAAGGGTAAAGCGCTGAGTAAGCGCAAACATATTGCTGGACACTCCGACTCCCCGGCAGGGGAAGAAAACAATATGCCCCAGACAGGACCTACTCCGGCCTGTCACACCCCGCATGTTAAGGAATATGACCGACCCTTGGGCCTCAAGGAGAACAACCCTAAGAGGCATAAGTCCACTAATAGAGCAAAACCAAACTCTTTTGACACATCCAATGATGAGTCTTCTGAAGCCTCTGAGGTGGCTGAGACCACAGACTCAGAATCTGATACAGAAGAGGCGGGGTTTATGGCTGAAAATTCTGACGCCACTCCTGATATACCATCCGAGACACTTTTAGATTTGCTTGGCCAGCCATTTTTTAGCCCGGAAGCAATCACACACCCTCGCTCCGGGGATTGGGCACCGTTACCGCAAGTCGCGGACTATATAGAATTTTGGACCAGAAGGTCCCTGGATAGAGCTAATCGCAACAAATTGCGAGCCGAATGCCCCAGACCTTACGTGGCCAGAAAGGTGGCTTCTAAACCGGAAATAGACCCGGTCTTAGTAAAATACTTGACTCGCTCTGGCAAATATGCCAAAAAGGGAATTGAAAGATCTTTTAAGGTGATCCAGGATCGTGTATTGGACCTTCTTGGTCCCTTGACCAAGATTCTTAAAGTTTCCGAACAGGCAGCGTCAACTGCCCAACCGGTGGATCTGGTACAACTGAGAGGCTGGGCCCAAGGGGCAATCTGCATGTTAGGCAGTGCCAACACCACTTGTTCCATTGAGCGTAGACGGTCCATTTTGATGAAATTGGAACCCCAGTTATATCATTTGGCAGAAACCGAGCCAGGTCCCTCAGCAGAAGGTCTGTTATTCGGAGAGGACCTCATAAAGAACATAAATAAGTTTGTGAGCCTTTTCACCAGCCTAGATAAGGCCCAGACCTCGCTAAAAAAGGCGGGTCCAAACACAAAGGTTTTTGGCAAGGCCGGCAGGAACAGAGGACGACCTGTCGGCCGTTATGCTCAATACAGGCCCTATGCTAGACCAGCCACTCAACCGTACGCATTACCTGTGGCACAACCTGCTCCCTTCTTCCCCCCTCGTGGACGACCCTGGCGAGGACGTGGAGGCCGAGGATTTCCCAGGTCTCGCCCTACGACCAGTGAGTACACTCCCATTTCCTCTTCCATACACGTTGGTGGGAAGCAGACTGAGGTATTTTATCCACGTCTGGTCCGTGATTATGGCAGATGCTTGGATTCTCAATACGGTAGCAGGGTACCAGATAGACTTTCAATCTCTTCCAAAATTGAACATTATTCCACATCCCATTCGGTTTTCTTCCCTAAACGTGGATCTCATAGACAACGAGCTTCAAGAGCTTGTATCGAAGCAGGCAGTGCAAGAGGTAGATCCTCTATCTCCCGGGTTTGTCAGCAACCTATTCCTTGTCAAAAAGAAGGATGGCGATTATCGCCCAGTGATCAACCTAAGGGACTTAAATCAACATGTCACTTACCGTCACTTCAAGATGGAAGGGATCCATCTGTTGCGCGATCTGCTATGGCCGGGCAACTGGCTAGTAAAGGTCGACTTGAAGGACGCGTACCTCACCGTCCCCATGCACCCGTCCTCCCAACCATTCCTAAGGTTTCTATGGAGGGATCGAATGTGACAATTCACTTGCCTACCATTCGGGTTGTCATCGGCCCCTTGGTGCTTCACCAAATTACTCTAGCCAGTAGTGGCAGCTCTCAGGAGCAGAGGAGTACGTTTGATTATCTACCTGGACGATTTGCTAATCATGGCATATTCCAGAAAGCAGGCCTTGTTACACAGCCAGTGGACGGTGTCTTTGTTAGAGGAACTAGGGTTCCTGATCAACAACAAGAAATCAGTGCTGAGTCCTTCACAGAAGATGGAGTTTTTAGGTTTCCAGGTGGATACCAAGCAAGCCGTACTGCGCTTACCCAATGCCAAACTGGCCCTGATTCGCAAAGAAATCCGGGCAGTATTGCGCAAGGGTCGGGTATCGCTAAGAATGATAGCCCGAATTGTCGGCTTGCTGGCAGCCTCCATTCAGGCAATTTTTCCGGCTCCTCTCCATTATCGGGCCCTTCAGAGACTCAAAATTCTTCATCTTCGACAGGGTCTACGCTATGCGGACGAAATTCCCCTTTGTCCGGAAGCAGTAGCAGAGTTGCACCGGTGGCTTCGCCATGCCATCGAATGGAACGGCAAAGCTATATTCACTTCCTGCCCAGATGTTATAATAGAGTCGGATGCGAGCCGCCACAGTTGGGGTGCTCGCTGTGGGCAGGCCACAACAGGAGGGAGTTGGTCCGAAGAAGAATCCCTTCTTCACATCAACGCGCTGGAACTCATGGCGGCATTTTTTGCCATCAAGAGTTTTCTTCTGCACAAGTACAATTGTTGCGTTTTGTTACGCATGGACAATGTAGCGGCAGTGCAATATGTCAATCGTCTTGGGGGCACGAGATCCAGAGTGTTGACGGACATTGCATCCGAATTCTGGCATTTCTGTCTATCCCGGGACATCATTCCAGTGGCGGAATACCTACCAGGTGTATCCAATTCAGTGGCGGATTGGAATTCCCGATGCCTGTCCGATTCCAGCGACTGGATGCTGGATCGCTCGGTGTTTCGGGCGATTCGAGATCTCTGGGGCCCGTTGCATACAGACCTTTTTGCGTCTCGTCTCAACCGTCAGTTACCCAATTTTTTACAGCTGGAAGCCGGACCCGGAAGCGTCAGCAGTGGACGCTTTTCGCCAACCATGACCGGAGGGGATTCATTATGCGTTTCCCCCCTTCCAGATGATTACCAGAGTGCTTCTTCAGATAGTGACTCAGGGAGCGACGGTGGTGCTGATCACCCCTTGGTGGCCGACGCAACCGTGGTTTCCCCTTCTGTTGGGAATGTCTGTCGATTACCCCAGATTGCTTCCCCAGTCGCCTCAACTTCTCACGAATCCGACCATGGAATCCCATCCGTTGGTCATGGAAGGCAACCTTCCGCTCCTCGGGTGGTTGGTTTCGGGGTGCCAGACGCAGGTGAGGACCTTTCACAATCAGTTAGAGACCTCCTCGCCTTGGCCTGGGCCCCAGAGACTAGATCGGCATATCGATCAGCCTGGGCCTTGTGGGTTTGTTGGTGTGATCAACGACAAATTGATCCCGTTCAGGCACCTGTTTCAGTTGTAGTGAATTATTTAGTGGAATCATTTGAGGCTGGGAAATCTTACAGTTCCCTTAATGTTTACAGATCAGCTATAGCGGCGTATCATTGCCCGGTAGATGCTTTACCGGTGGGCAAACATCCATTGGTGTGCCGACTGTTACGTGGAGTGAAATTTAAACGTCCTCCTCGTCCTCGATATCAATCGACTTGGGATGTCTCCCAGGTCTTAGACATGTTTTCCTCTTGGGAAGACAATGATTCACTGTCCTTAAAAATTCTGTCATTCAAATTGACTATGTTATTATGTCTGGTTTCCATTAAGAGGGTGTTGGATGTCAGAGCTCTCGACATCTCTAGACGGCAGTTTTCACCTGAAGGGGTCAGATTTTATGTTGTTCGCAGGACCAAGACGGGACTACAGTCGGTCTTTTACCCCTTTTTTCTGACACATCCCCGACTTTGTGTGGTACATTGTCTTCAAGTGTATGAGACACGCACAGCGTCTTTGCGATCTCTTACTCATACTCAGTTATTAGTATCTTATGTTCAACCTCATCTGCCTGTCACCTCGACCACTTTGGCCAGGTGGGTACGGTCGGCCATGGAGATGGCGGGGATTGACGTTTCCCTGTTTGGTGCCCACTCTTCGAGAGGGGCTATGGCCACTAAAGTAGTTATTTCTGGGGGTTCTCTTTCAGATCTCTTAATGGCCGCTGACTGGTCGTCTGAATCGACTTTTCGACAATTCTATTTCCGGCCAAAAGATCATGTTTCTGTATCGGTTCTCTGATTTGTTTTTATTGTCCATTTTTTAAGTAGTAGCTTTAAACTTGCAAGATATGAGCCTCCTGTCTGATATATAAATCGAGATTTTCCTAGCTTGTGACGGAAAATATAAGTTATATGAAGACAGGAGGCGAGTATCTTCCCTCCCTACCCTCCCTGTTATGGTGTTTTGTTTTTTCCTTACAGGGTATTGAAAGGAGAAGACGAAGACAGCGGTGTTTCGGTGCAGCCTGATATGTTCGGTTGCAATTGTTCCTTAACAGTTTTGTTCCCGGTTTTCGGTCCTGTTGGCCGGAGGTTCGGAGGTGTCGAGGAGGAGCTGTCCCGGATTCCGGCGTTCCGTGGTTCTGGAGACGGTCATGCAGTTCGCATAAAGAAAGAGGATGAGGATCTTCAAGTAGTCCCTTATATAGCAGCCAGCATGCTGGGATAGGAGGAGGAGTTCACAGGGGACTGCTGGGATATGTAGTTTTAAAAGATTTTTTATTAAATACGTTTTGGATAAAGATTTTTCTGCTATGGGCATTAATAAAAGAAAGATTAATGCAAGATACTCGCCTCCTGTCTTCATATAACTTATATTTTCCGTCACAAGCTAGGAAAATCTCGATTTATATCCTGTATTATACTCCAGAGCTGCACTCACTATTCTGCTGGTGAGGTCACTGTGTACATACATTACATTACTTATCCTGTACTGATCCTGAGTTATATCCTGTATTATACTCCAGAGCTGTACTCACTATTCTGCTGGTGAGGTCACTGTGTACATACATTACATTACTTATCCTGTACTGATCCTGAGTTATATCCTGTATTATACTCCAGAGCTGTACTCACTATTCTGCTGGTGAGGTCACTGTGTACATACATTACATTACTTATACTGTACTGATCCTGAGTTATATCCTGTATTATACTCCAGAGCTGTACTCACTATTCTGCTGGTGAGGTCACTGTGTACATACATTACATTACTTATACTGTACTGATCCTGAGTTATATCCTGTATTATACTCCAGAGCTGTACTCACTATTCTGCTGGTGAGGTCACTGTGTACATACATTACATTACTTATTCTGTACTGATCCTGAGTTATATCCTGTATTATACTCCAGAGCTGTACTCTCTATTCTGCTGGTGAGGTCACTGTGTACATACATTACATTACTTATCCTGTACTGATCCTGAGTTATATCCTGTATTATACTCCAGAGCTGTACTCACTATTCTGCTGGTGAGGTCACTGTGTACATACATTACATTACTTATACTGTACTGATCCTGAGTTATATCCTGTAGATCTTTTATTAAAATTTCAAACATAACAATAAAAAAATTACAAAACATAAACATATCATATCCGACAGAACATATCAATATAACGATCATAAAACCAACACCATAGCATAAAATACAACACCGGTCCACCCCACACTCATTCCTGCACACAAACAAATATATACAATATTTACAAAAGACATATTCCTATAATACCCATAATACCCATACCATACTAATAAACTATATACACTAATATACACTAATACTAAATGTGATTTTCCTGGCCCAGTTGCAATACCAAAAACCCAATACCAGTGATATACCAAAAAGAATAACAACAACAACAATAATAATATATACAAAATAATAAAAACCAACACAAACAAAATAACACCACTTTTTTTTATTTTTCTATTTTTTTTTTTTTTTTTATTTTTATTTTTTTTTTTTGGCCCTGAGCTGGTCCCGCATCCCATGCCCCCAGTACATGTTACCAGACGTCCATGAACCAGTCCAGGATTTTCTGTATATATAAAAGTCCCATACAAACCCCCTCCCCCCTTTTTAACCCACCACCCAACCTAAACTAAACCCAATCCCCAGGTGGCATCACACAATATATACAATATATACATTACATAAAATATACACAGACTAACAATATATAAGTATACAAATAGACTACAACAATAAATACAATAACAAATACATATAACACTACAAGCCAAACAACAAACCCCTAAAGCTCAAGTTCAGCGCCTGCAAGCCCTATATTACCATAAACCAACTGCTCAAAACAAAAAGACTAATGTGCCAGCATCAGCCCACCACCAGGGGGAGACAACAGGCTAAGGCACTTTAAAGGCAGAGCCCCTCCATAGACGAGAGGCCCTGCCAGCACCCAGCCTCTCGTACTCCAGAGAACGCACCTTCACCAGGTCACCGAGAATGTTCCTAACCACCACATCCACAGGGAGGATTTTACGCTGCGTCGACACTAAACACCGTGCGTTCCACGTGTAGTACCTAACCACTGAGCTGACTAGGAATAAAGTGCACCGGTCCCAGCCTCCAAGGTTTCTGAATGCCCCATAGGCCCATTCCGCATAGGAGAGACTGGCCAGCCGAGGCCAACCAATGGAAGCGCCCACCCTGGTGTAAACCTCTGTGTTAAAGGGACAATGAAGCAGAAAATGCTCCATGCTTTCCAGCATGCCTCCACACTCTTCGCGGGGACATCCCCGGTCATCAGAGCTCCTGCACTTCAGATTGTCCCTCACACACAGTTTCCCATGGAAGCAGCGCCAAGTCAAGTCCCAAAACTTCAAGGGGATCCTGATAGAATTCAAAAGCTCTAAACCCACCTCCAGATCCCGACTTGGGCAGTCCTTGAGCGCCAATGGCCTCTGGAAATTAGAAGACAGGACCCTCTTGTCAAGGAATTTCCTCGACAGAGTCCTAATCTCCCCCATCCCCAGACCCCACCGACGAATAACCTTCAGAACCGGGGTAGCGTAAGCCGGGAGATGCCCGTGTGGTGTGCGAAGATCCTTCACTTGCCCTCCTGTCTCCCATTCCTGGAAGAAAGGCCAAAACCATCCCCTACAGGAGGATACCCACGGAGGAGCCCTCTCTGACCAGAGGTTTGCTATATTGGTCTTAACAAAGGTATTCACTAGGAATACCACAGGGTTGACCATACACAACCCCCCTAGTCTCCTTGTACGGTAAGTAACCTCCCTCTTCACTAGGTTCAGTCTGTTCCCCCATAACATTTGGAAGAACACACTGTAGACCCGGGTCCAAAGAGGTTCTGGCAACATGCATACACTGCCCAGGTATATCAGTAAAGGGAGCAGGAATGTTTTGATCAGGTTAACCCTTTCCCAGAGGGTCAAAGACCAACCCTTCCACTGATCCACCTTCTGAGCGGCGATCTTAAGCCTGCTGTCCCAGTTTTGTTTGGGGTAATCCCCTTGGCCAAATTCGATGCCGAGAACTTTTGCAGATTCCTGGGGCTCTGGAAGGGCGTCCGGGAGATCAAAATTAGGATCTCCCCCTCCCAGCCAGAGACTCTCGCACTTATCCCGGTTGATCTTGGACCCGGATGCCTCCGAGTAGCGGTCCACCTCTGACATCACCCATTGGCCTTCCTCTTGTGAGGAGACAAACACGGTGACATCATCAGCATACGCTACCGCCCTCAGAGCCAAATCCGGCACCGCCAGGTCCATTCTCACCCCCGCCAACGGTCCACAATCAATCCTCCTAAGGAAAGGATCAATTGCAAACACGTACAGCAACGGGCTCAAAGGACAACCCTGACGGACACCAGACCCAACCTCAAAAGAGCAGCCAATCCAACCATTCACAAGCGGGAAACTCTCTGCCCCTGCGTACAAGGTCTTAAGCCAATCAACAAACCCCCCCGGCAGGCCATATCTCAGAAGAACAGACCAGAGGTACTCATGGTTAACCCGATCAAACGCTTTTGCCTGATCCAAGGACAGCAAGTACCCCTTCCAGTGGCCAGCCCTACCCTGGTCCACAGCCTCTCGGACACTGAGCACAGCACTAAATGTACTGCGGCCCGGAACAGAGCAATGCTGAGCCCCCGAAAGGAGCCGGGGTGCAAACTCCACCAGCCGGTTAAACAGCACTTTTGCCAGAATCTTTCGGTCCACATTGAGAAGCGCTATGGGACGCCAATTCTCAATGTGGAACGGGTCTTTACCCTTTGACAGGATGATCAGCGCTGACCTCCTCATTGACTTTGGCAGAGTGCCCGAGGATAGACACTCATTAAATACCTCGGTCAACAGGGGAACCAAAGTGTCCTTAAAGGTCTTATAGAACTCAGATGTTAAGCCATCTGGACCGGGTGACTTCTTGAGGGCAAGCCCATCAATAGCCATCCTGACTTCCTCTTCCCGGATCATCTCTGTCAAAACGTCAAGAGAGGGGTCTACTCCTAGTTCAGGGATGGTTTCAGCCAAGAAAGCTGACACCTTATCCCGATCTAGATCCTTCCTTCCCAAGAGGTGCGAGTAAAAGGATCTGATGACCTCCAAGATCCCTGATCTGGACCTTTTCAAGGATCCCGTACTATCAATCAGTCCTGAGACTACCTTACTATTCACTGACATCTTGCAGTTTCTGTAAGGGTCGGGCGAGCGGTACTTCCCGTAATCCCTCTCAAAAACCAAAGATGCGTGCCTATCGTACTGACACCTCATCAGCAAGGATTTCACTCTGGAGATATCATCACGACTACCTCCAGTCGAGACAAGGTGCTCAAGTTTCTTCCTCAGGCCCTGGTACAAACGGTACCTGTTTAGGCTTCTGAGGCCTGAGAGCTGGCGGAAGAATCTCGCAACCCTTTTTTTGAAGATCTCCCACCACTCTGACTTACTGCTACAAAGGCCCAGCAATGGTACCTGGCTCTGAAGAAAATCCTCAAAGGACTGTCTTATCTCCGCTTCTTCCAAGAGAGACGAATTCAGCTTCCAATAGCCTCTGCCCATCCGGGGGGTCTCTGTAACATTCAGAGAAAACAAAATTAAAGAGTGATCGGAGAACTCCACCTCAACAACAGACACTGCTGAAGAGACGGCCTCCTCCTTTAAATAAAACCTATCTATCCTAGACCTACAACTACCCCTATGATAGGTGAACCCCGCGTGGCCTGGGGTGTGCCGGATGTGGACATCCACCAGGCGAGCCTCACTCGCTATGCTATTTAGGGCGACGCTATCATAAGTCAGCTTGTCTCTGGCACCTCCCCTGTCTTGGGGCCTCGTGACAGCATTAAAGTCCCCTCCAAAGACCACCTGCCGACTTGTAAAAAGATAGGGCTTGATCCTCATAAAGAGACACTTCCGGTCCCACTTAGACTGTGGGCCGTAGATGTTAATAAGGCGAAGTTCTTGTCCCTTCATGAGGACATCTAAGATCAGACACCTCCCCATTTCTAACTCGATAACCCGTCGGCATTCTACCGCTGCGGTAAAAAGGACCGCCACTCCGCTATACGGCTCGGCCCCAAGAGACCAGTAGGAGGGCCCATTCCTCCACTCTCTTTTAGCCTTGTAGATAGATGACATATCTGTTAGCCTGGTCTCTTGCAAAAATAAAATATCAGCATTAATATGGGCAAAAAAATCATAGGCCGCAAATCGAGCCGTATCTGACTTTATGCTGGCAACATTAATGGATGCCAGAGTCAACGGAGAGGGTGCCGCCATCAAGGGTGATTGAGTTAGACAGCTTTCTTTTTCCCACCATCCTTCCCATCCTCCCCACCACCCTCCTCATCAGATGATGGTTTACCCCTTTTTAGTGAGATGGATGTGTCCATTTTCCCTTTATTTACATTTTCCTCGTCCCCTGACTCTGAGCCAGTCCCCCCCCCTGAAGACATAGGTTCCCCAGGGAGAGAGGACTCAGGGTCCCCTGTGGGCCCCACCGCAACATCCGGAACCTCACCCCCAGCCTCCTCCTCCGAAGAGGAAATGTCGCGGAGGGCTCGGAACCGGTTGGAGAGACCAATCAGAGGGGGGTCAGTTGTACCTTCCTTTGGCATCTGGCGGGTGGGAGAAGATTTTAAATCTCCCTTTTTCTTATTCCTCCGAGTACCCCGCTTTGTTTCTGCCCATCTCCCTCTGTCCTCATCTGCGCTCCCACCATGGGAGGACAGCGATGAGACAGTATCCTCCTCTTTGTGGATCCTTCCAGTCTCCTCATCCAGTTCACTATCCCCCAGGGCCTCAGCAGTAACACTGGTCGCAGGGACAGGATCAGAAGCCACCTCAGCTGGCTGATGCTCCTGTGACTCCCGAATCTCCCTATCCCTTTGACGCTTCTTGAGACGCCTCAGTTGGGCAGGCGTCTTCTGCTTACTTTTCTTCCCTGGCCCCTGCACCCCTTCATCCCCGCCAGCCATCCCCCCAGCAGAGTTCACCTCATGGCTTACCCCCACTGGGGCAACAACCGCGTTGACAAAGGAACGAGGGCAGCGACTGAATGGGTGACCTAAGTCACCACACAGGTGACACCTAATCTCTGCACAAGATGCAGCGAGATGGCGTATTTCCCCACACAGAGTGCACTTCTGCACAGTGCAATTGGCACTAAAATGTGTGGGGTCACCACATCTGTGACAGAGCTTCGGCTGACCCTGGTAGAAGATCTGGATACGATCCCTTCCGAGGAAGGTCGCAGATGGTATATGGGTAACGGTGTTTCCTGAAAGCTTAAGCTTGACCATAAACGTCCAGGCCCCTGACCAGATGCCATATTCATCCCTGTTCTTTTTTGGGACCTCCACCACCTCTCCATACCGACCTAGCCACGTCATGATGTCAATACAAGAAAGTGATTCGTTACTGGTTAAAACGGTCACTTTCTTGACATTGTTTTGGCGAGACACCGCCTGAATGGCAAAGTCTCGCCAGCCGGGCTCATTCTTTACCAGCTCATAATTCGACCAGAAGAGCTCAAGCCCCTCTGGCCGAACAAAGCTGATATCGAACTCTGGGGTACCATAAGGATGTATTAAGGCGTAGATGTCAGCTGCCTTAAAGCCCGACTTCAGCAGAAGCTCAACAACTTTAGATCTTGGAGGACATGTATCACTGCCTCTCCACCTCAGCCGGACCACATTCCTTCGGAGACCACCTGGCCCGGCTGTTGGGAGGGACCACACAGTATCCCCCCCTCTTTCCTCTCGGAAGGCTGAAAGACCATGTCTTTCTATCCAAAAGGATAGATCAACCTCCCTACCCTCTACATTGATTGATCTCTCCCCTCTCCTTAAGGCCCCCAGGAGACGCTGCTGCAAATTGCCCCCCCCAGAGCCAGAAGACGAGGAAGGTGCCCCCCTCCCCCCAGCGGTGACATTTGCGTAGCTGCGTACCGGTGCTGCCACCGCTGGGGGTGCAACTGGACCAGGCCCTACATCCCCACCACTAATCTGTGCCCCTTCACCACCCTCCTCCACATAATCCATACTCACACCATTATTGCCTGTTTTAGCTGATGTGCTCCCCATACCTCCACCCGTGCTACAGCCCATACTACAATTCACTCCAACATTAACCTCCTCATTCATACTGGCTGGACCGGTGCGTTCTGGTGCAGATAGTGTACCATCAGCATCACTGGGTACCAGAGCTGGAGCCACCACCACAGGACAGGTCACCGGTCCTTTATACAAGGACCGGGAAGCCTGCCTAGCCTGTTTATTAGTGGCCCCAGCCCTGTTTTTACTGGTACCCTCCGCCTCATCAGTACTGGAGTTTTCTGCTCCTGGGCGCCGCTGTTCTGGATAAGCGGCGCCAATACAAAATAAAGGTTTTAGTCCAGTCTTTCTGGGAGGCGAAGACATCTTGGCCCCAGCAGCTCTTTCACGATGACACCGCTGCTCCAAAGGAACAGCAGTGCCAACGCTCAGAGCCACCGGAGCTCCCGCAGCTGACTCTGGCACAAAGCCGCCCCCCCCTCCCGTTAGGGAGCAGCCCAATGTGCCAGAGCCATCCATGCCCATCGCTGGGCAAATATCACTGTCCGACCTCACAGCCGATACATTGTCTGCTCCACCACTGTTACTACAAACAGCGATGGAGCTCACCGCCACACTAGACTCCATACTCTCCCCACTCTCCTGCACTGAGTCCACAGTAGAACTCAGGCTGGGCTGAGAAATGGGGTTCACACAGTGAGCTGACCCTGCGGCCAGTCCGGGGGGCTCAGGGAGGGGGGTATATACAAATGTTACCTGCTCCTGGAGCTTGGTCTTCTTTAGCTTCTTTTTCCTTCCCCCAGGTGCCTCCTCTGGTAACTCATCCCCAAACGTGAAGTCCTGGAGGCGACCTGGGGACTCCAGGAGCTGGATCTGGGCCATCAGCGCCCCTCCCTGGTGACTGGTGCTGCTCTCATCCCCCGAACCGCCAGAGCCACGGCCAGATGACATCGCCACTTGCCCTGCAGGGTGCCCACTGTATGGGGTGAGATGTTGCAGACCCCCGGGTGGATTTGGCTCAACATTATCGGCCTCCGCAGCGTCTCCTTCCTCCTCCACCCGTGGCTGAAGCCCCCTCAGCCGTCTCTGCTTCTCTCTCTCCATTGTATGAAAGCGGTCTTCATTTAAAAGTTTTTCCCTAAATGGCCCGCTGTTCTCTAAAATAAAAGTTCTCTTCTTCTCCAGTATCCTTATTTCATTTTTCAGCTGTTTAATCCGGGCTGACAGCTCAGCTTTCTGTCGTTTCGCCGCAGTTTCCATCAGGGCTTTTGCTTCCCGTACCTCCTCCTGGAGCCTATACAAGCTGCCCCTTGCTTCCTCATATCCACGGATGTGTTCTGCCACACGAGAGTTATGGGGGACTCCAGATTCCCGGGCCCTAGGCATCCCCCAATCCTCCTCCACACATCCGTGGGCATTTAGCTTTGCTCCAGGAGGAGTATCACAGTCCACATTGTCAGGCCTTGTTGTCACAGTACCTGTGCTTCCGGAACTTCTTGCACTTGTAGTCCCACAACTTGCAGGGCCAGCCTTGCGGCTGCTCTTTGTCTCTACGGGTTCAGGGGTGGCTGGAGATGCATCGCTGCACCTCCTGGCAGAGCGCCTCAACCCGGAGACCTCTGATGCACTTCCTGACGCTGGTCCCTCCACACCTGGTCGCTGGCTCCCCCTGCCCCCCGCGGACCTGATTCGGGGGGCAGGTGTTGGGGTTCTCCTCTCCTCGCTCATGCCTGAACACACGCTCTCCCTCTGGGGAAGGAAGAACGCTGTCCGGCACAGATGACACGGCAGAGCTCAGAGCGCACACACACCAAACAATCCAGCAAACGACTTCCTCCACACTCAGCAGACTCACAGGAAGATGCTCCCTCTAGTGGCCAGACTCCAGAGCTGTACTCACTATTCTGCTGGTGGGGTCACTGTGTACATACATTACATTACTTATTCTGTACTGATCCTGAGTTATATCCTGTATTATACTCCAGAGCTGTACTCACTATTCTGCTGGTGAGGTCACTGTGTACATACATTACATTACTTATACTGTACTGATCCTGAGTTATATCCTGTATTATACTCCAGAGCTGTACTCACTATTCTGCTGGTGAGGTCACTGTGTACATACATTACATTACTTATTCTGTACTGATCCTGAGTTATATCCTGTATTATACTCCAGAGCTGTACTCACTATTCTGCTGGTGAGGTCACTGTGTACATACATTACATTACTTATACTGTACTGATCCTGAGTTATATCCTGTATTATACTCCAGAGCTGTACTCACTATTCTGCTGGTGAGGTCACTGTGTACATACATTACATTACTTATTCTGTACTGATCCTGAGTTATATCCTGTATTATACTCCAGAGCTGTACTCTCTATTCTGCTGGTGAGGTCACTGTGTACATACATTACATTACTTATCCTGTACTGATCCTGAGTTATATCCTGTATTATACTCCAGAGCTGTACTCACTATTCTGCTGGTGAGGTCACTGTGTACATACATTACATTACTTATACTGTACTGATCCTGAGTTATATCCTGTATTATACTCCAGAGCTGTACTCACTATTCTGCTGGTGAGGTCACTGTGTACATACATTACATTACTTATTCTGTACTGATCCTGAGTTATATCCTGTATTATACTCCAGAGCTGTACTCACTATTCTGCTGGTGAGGTCACTGTGTACATACATTACATTACTTATACTGTACTGATCCTGAGTTATATCCTGTAGATCTTTTATTAAAATTTCAAACATAACAATAAAAAAATTACAAAACATAAACATATCATATCCGACAGAACATATCAATATAACGATCATAAAACCAACACCATAGCATAAAATACAACACCGGTCCACCCCACACTCATTCCTGCACACAAACAAATATATACAATATTTACAAAAGACATATTCCTATAATACCCATAATACCCATACCATACTAATAAACTATATACACTAATATACACTAATACTAAATGTGATTTTCCTGGCCCAGTTGCAATACCAAAAACCCAATACCAGTGATATACCAAAAGAATAACAACAACAACAATAATAATATATACAAAATAATAAAAACCAACACAAACAAAATAACACCACTTATTTTTATTTTTCTATTTTTTTTTTTTTTTTTTTTTTTTTTTTTTTGGCCCTGAGCTGGTCCCGCATCCCATGCCCCCAGTACATGTTACCAGACGTCCATGAACCAGTCCAGGATTTTCTGTATTTATAAAAGTCTCATACAAACCCCCTCCCCCCTTTTTAACCCACCACCCAACCTAAACTAAACCCAATCCCCAGGTGGCATCACACAATATATACAATATATACATTACATAAAATATACACAGACTAACAATATATAAGTATACAAATAGACTACAACAATAAATACAATAACAAATACATATAACACTATAAGCCAAACAACAAACCCCTAAAGCTCAAGTTCAGCGCCTGCAAGCCCTATATTACCATAAACCAACTGCTCAAAACAAAAAGACTAATGTGCCAGCATCAGCCCACCACCAGGGGGAGACAACAGGCTAAGGCACTTTAAAGGCAGAGCCCCTCCATAGACGAGAGGCCCTGCCAGCACCCAGCCTCTCGTACTCCAGAGAACGCACCTTCACCAGGTCACCGAGAATGTTCCTAACCACCACATCCACAGGGAGGATTTTACGCTGCGTCGACACTAAACACCGTGCGTTCCACGTGTAGTACCTAACCACTGAGCTGACTAGGAATAAAGTGCACCGGTCCCAGCCTCCAAGGTTTCTGAATGCCCCATAGGCCCATTCCGCATAGGAGAGACTGGCCAGCCGAGGCCAACCAATGGAAGCGCCCACCCTGGTGTAAACCTCTGTGTTAAAGGGACAATGAAGCAGAAAATGCTCCATGCTTTCCAGCATGCCTCCACACTCTTCGCGGGGACATCCCCGGTCATCAGAGCTCCTGCACTTCAGATTGTCCCTCACACACAGTTTCCCATGGAAGCAGCGCCAAGTCAAGTCCCAAAACTTCAAGGGGATCCTGATAGAATTCAAAAGCTCTAAACCCACCTCCAGATCCCGACTTGGGCAGTCCTTGAGCGCCAATGGCCTCTGGAAATGAGAAGACAGGACCCTCTTGTCAAGGAATTTCCTCGACAGAGTCCTAATCTCCCCCATCCCCAGACCCCACCGACGAATAACCTTCAGAACCGGGGTAGCGTAAGCCGGGAGATGCCCGTGTGGTGTGCGAAGATCCTTCACTTGCCCTCCTGTCTCCCATTCCTGGAAGAAAGGCCAAAACCATCCCCTACAGGAGGATACCCACGGAGGAGCCCTCTCTGACCAGAGGTTTGCTATATTGGTCTTAAGAAAGGTATTCACTAGGAATACCACAGGGTTGACCATACACAACCCCCCTAGTCTCCTTGTACGGTAAGTAACCTCCCTCTTCACTAGGTTCAGTCTGTTCCCCCATAACATTTGGAAGAACACACTGTAGACCCGGGTCCAAAGAGGTTCTGGCAACATGCATACACTGCCCAGGTATATCAGTAAAGGGAGCAGGAATGTTTTGATCAGGTTAACCCTTTCCCGGAGGGTCAAAGACCAACCCTTCCACTGATCCACCTTCTGAGCGGCGATCTTAAGCCTGCTGTCCCAGTTTTGTTTGGGGTAATCCCCTTGGCCAAATTCGATGCCGAGAACTTTTGCAGATTCCTGGGGCTCTGGAAGGGCGTCCGGGAGATCAAAATTAGGATCTCCCCCTCCCAGCCAGAGACTCTCGCACTTATCCCGGTTGATCTTGGACCCGGATGCCTCCGAGTAGCGGTCCACCTCTGACATCACCCATTGGCCTTCCTCTTGTGAGGAGACAAACACGGTGACATCATCAGCATACGCTACCGCCCTCAGAGCCAAATCCGGCACCGCCAGGTCCATTCTCACCCCCGCCAACGGTCCACAATCAATCCTCCTAAGGAAAGGATCAATTGCAAACACGTACAGCAACGGGCTCAAAGGACAACCCTGACGGACACCAGACCCAACCTCAAAAGAGCAGCCAATCCAACCATTCACAAGCGGGAAACTCTCTGCCCCTGCGTACAAGGTCTTAAGCCAATCAACAAACCCCCCCGGCAGGCCATATCTCAGAAGAACAGACCAGAGGTACTCATGGTTAACCCGATCAAACGCTTTTGCCTGATCCAAGGACAGCAAGTACCCCTTCCAGTGGCCAGCCCTACCCTGCTCCACAGCCTCTCGGACACTGAGCACAGCACTAAATGTACTGCGGCCCGGAACAGAGCAATGCTGAGCCCCCGAAAGGAGCCGAGGTGCAAACTCCACCAGCCGGTTAAACAGCACTTTTGCCAGAATCTTTCGGTCCACATTGAGAAGCGCTATGGGACGCCAATTCTCAATGTGGAACGGGTCTTTACCCTTTGACAGGATGATCAGCGCTGACCTCCTCATTGACTTTGGCAGAGTGCCCGAGGATAGACACTCATTAAATACCTCGGTCAACAGGGGAACCAAAGTGTCCTTAAAGGTCTTATAGAACTCAGATGTTAAGCCATCTGGACCGGGTGACTTCTTGAGGGCAAGCCCATCAATAGCCATCCTGACTTCCTCTTCCCGGATCATCTCTGTCAAAACGTCAAGAGAGGGGTCTACTCCTAGTTCAGGGATGGTTTCAGCCAAGAAAGCTGACACCTTATCCCGATCTAGATCCTTCCTTCCCAAGAGGTGCGAGTAAAAGGATCTGATGACCTCCAAGATCCCTGATCTGGACCTTTTCAAGGATCCCGTACTATCAATCAGTCCTGAGACTACCTTACTATTCACTGACATCTTGCAGTTTCTGTAAGGGTCGGGCGAGCGGTACTTCCCGTAATCCCTCTCAAAAACCAAAGATGCGTGCCTATCGTACTGACACCTCATCAGCAAGGATTTCACTCTGGAGATATCATCACGACTACCTCCAGTCGAGACAAGGTGCTCAAGTTTCTTCCTCAGGCCCTGGTACAAACGGTACCTGTTTAGGCTTCTGAGGCCTGAGAGCTGGCGGAAGAATCTCGCAACCCTTTTTTTGAAGATCTCCCACCACTCTGACTTACTGCTACAAAGGCCCAGCAATGGTACCTGGCTCTGAAGAAAATCCTCAAAGGACTGTCTTATCTCCGCTTCTTCCAAGAGAGACGAATTCAGCTTCCAATAGCCTCTGCCCATCCGGGGGGTCTCTGTAACATTCAGAGAAAACAAAATTAAACAGTGATCGGAGAACTCCACCTCAACAACAGACACTGCTGAAGAGACGGCCTCCTCCTTTAAATAAAACCTATCTATCCTAGACCTACAACTACCCCTATGATAGGTGAATCCCGCGTGGCCTGGGGTGTGCCGGATGTGGACATCCACCAGGCGAGCCTCACTCGCTATGCTATTTAGGGCGACGCTATCATAAGTCAGCTTGTCTCTGGCACCTCCCCTGTCTTGGGGCCTCGTGACAGCATTAAAGTCCCCTCCAAAGACCACCTGCCGACTTGTAAAAAGATAGGGCTTGATCCTCATAAAGAGACACTTCCGGTCCCACTTAGACTGTGGGCCGTAGATGTTAATAAGGCGAAGTTCTTGTCCCTTCATGAGGACATCTAAGATCAGGCACCTCCCCATTTCTAACTCGATAACCCGTCGGCATTCTACCGCTGCGGTAAAAAGGACCGCCACTCCGCTATACGGCTCGGCCCCAAGAGACCAGTAGGAGGGCCCATTCCTCCACTCTCTTTTAGCCTTGTAGATAGATGACATATCTGTTAGCCTGGTCTCTTGCAAAAATAAAATATCAGCATTAATATGGGCAAAAAAAACATAGGCCGCAAATCGAGCCGTATCTGACTTTATGCTGGCAACATTAATGGATGCCAGAGTCAACGGAGAGGGTGCCGCCATCAAGGGTGATTGAGTTAGACAGCTTTCTTTTTCCCACCATCCTTCCCATCCTCCCCACCACCCTCCTCATCAGATGATGGTTTACCCCTTTTTAGTGAGATGGATGTGTCCATTTTCCCTTTATTTACATTTTCCTCGTCCCCTGACTCTGAGCCAGTCCCCCCCCCTGAAGACATAGGTTCCCCAGGGAGAGAGGACTCAGGGTCCCCTGTGGGCCCCACCGCAACATCCGGAACCTCACCCCCAGCCTCCTCCTCCGAAGAGGAAATGTCGCGGAGGGCTCGGAACCGGTTGGAGAGACCAATCAGAGGGGGGTCAGTTGTACCTTCCTTTGGCATCTGGCGGGTGGGAGAAGATTTTAAATCTCCCTTTTTCTTATTCCTCCGAGTACCCCGCTTTGTTTCTGCCCATCTCCCTCTGTCCTCATCTGCGCTCCCACCATGGGAGGACAGCGATGAGACAGTATCCTCCTCTTTGTGGATCCTTCCAGTCTCCTCATCCAGTTCACTATCCCCCAGGGCCTCAGCAGTAACACTGGTCGCAGGGACAGGATCAGAAGCCACCTCAGCTGGCTGATGCTCCTGTGACTCCCGAATCTCCCTATCCCTTTGACGCTTCTTGAGACGCCTCAGTTGGGCAGGCGTCTTCTGCTTACTTTTCTTCCCTGGCCCCTGCACCCCTTCATCCCCGCCAGCCATCCCCCCAGCAGAGTTCACCTCATGGCTTACCCCCACTGGGGCAACAACCGCGTTGACAAAGGAACGAGGGCAGCGACTGAATGGGTGACCTAAGTCACCACACAGGTGACACCTAATCTCTGCACAAGATGCAGCGAGATGGCCTATTTCCCCACACAGAGTGCACTTCTGCACAGTGCAATTGGCACTAAAATGTGTGGGGTCACCACATCTGTGACAGAGCTTCGGCTGACCCTGGTAGAAGATCTGGATACGATCCCTTCCGAGGAAGGTCGCAGATGGTATATGGGTAACGGTGTTTCCTGAAAGCTTAAGCTTGACCATAAACGTCCAGGCCCCTGACCAGATGCCATATTCATCCCTGTTCTTTTTTGGGACCTCCACCACCTCTCCATACCGACCTAGCCACGTCATGATGTCAATACAAGAAAGTGATTCGTTACTGGTTAAAACGGTCACTTTCTTGACATTGTTTTGGCGAGACACCGCCTGAATGGCAAAGTCTCGCCAGCCGGGCTCATTCTTTACCAGCTCATAATTCGACCAGAAGAGCTCAAGCCCCTCTGGCCGAACAAAGCTGATATCGAACTCTGGGGTACCATAAGGATGTATTAAGGCGTAGATGTCAGCTGCCTTAAAGCCCGACTTCAGCAGAAGCTCAACAACTTTAGATCTTGGAGGACATGTATCACTGCCTCTCCACCTCAGCCGGACCACATTCCTTCGGAGACCACCTGGCCCGGCTGTTGGGAGGGACCACACAGTATCCCCCCCTCTTTCCTCTCGGAAGGCTGAAAGACCATGTCTTTCTATCCAAAAGGATAGATCAACCTCCCTACCCTCTACATTGATTGATCTCTCCCCTCTCCTTAAGGCCCCCAGGAGACGCTGCTGCAAATTGCCCCCCCCAGAGCCAGAAGACGAGGAAGGTGCCCCCCTCCCCCCAGCGGTGACATTTGCGTAGCTGCGTACCGGTGCTGCCACCGCTGGGGGTGCAACTGGACCAGGCCCTACATCCCCACCACTAATCTGTGCCCCTTCACCACCCTCCTCCACATAATCCATACTCACACCATTATTGCCTGTTTTAGCTGATGTGCTCCCCATACCTCCACCCGTGCTACAGCCCATACTACAATTCACTCCAACATTAACCTCCTCATTCATACTGGCTGGACCGGTGCGTTCTGGTGCAGATAGTGTACCATCAGCATCACTGGGTACCAGAGCTGGAGCCACCACCACAGGACAGGTCACCGGTCCTTTATACAAGGACCGGGAAGCCTGCCTAGCCTGTTTATTAGTGGCCCCAGCCCTGTTTTTACTGGTACCCTCCGCCTCATCAGTACTGGAGTTTTCTGCTCCTGGGCGCCGCTGTTCTGGATAAGCGGCGCCAATACAAAATAAAGGTTTTAGTCCAGTCTTTCTGGGAGGCGAAGACATCTTGGCCCCAGCAGCTCTTTCACGATGACACCGCTGCTCCAAAGGAACAGCAGTGCCAACGCTCAGAGCCACCGGAGCTCCCGCAGCTGACTCTGGCACAAAGCCGCCCCCCCCTCCCGTTAGGGAGCAGCCCAATGTGCCAGAGCCATCCATGCCCATCGCTGGGCAAATATCACTGTCCGACCTCACAGCCGATACATTGTCTGCTCCACCACTGTTACTACAAACAGCGATGGAGCTCACCGCCACACTAGACTCCATACTCTCCCCACTCTCCTGCACTGAGTCCACAGTAGAACTCAGGCTGGGCTGAGAAATGGGGTTCACACAGTGAGCTGACCCTGCGGCCAGTCCGGGGGGCTCAGGGAGGGGGGTATATACAAATGTTACCTGCTCCTGGAGCTTGGTCTTCTTTAGCTTCTTTTTCCTTCCCCCAGGTGCCTCCTCTGGTAACTCATCCCCAAACGTGAAGTCCTGGAGGCGACCTGGGGACTCCAGGAGCTGGATCTGGGCCATCAGCGCCCCTCCCTGGTGACTGGTGCTGCTCTCATCCCCCGAACCGCCAGAGCCACGGCCAGATGACATCGCCACTTGCCCTGCAGGGTGCCCACTGTATGGGGTGAGATGTTGCAGACCCCCGGGTGGATTTGGCTCAACATTATCGGCCTCCGCAGCGTCTCCTTCCTCCTCCACCCGTGGCTGAAGCCCCCTCAGCCGTCTCTGCTTCTCTCTCTCCATTGTATGAAAGCGGTCTTCATTTAAAAGTTTTTCCCTAAATGGCCCGCTGTTCTCTAAAATAAAAGTTCTCTTCTTCTCCAGTATCCTTATTTCATTTTTCAGCTGTTTAATCCGGGCTGACAGCTCAGCTTTCTGTCGTTTCGCCGCAGTTTCCATCAGGGCTTTTGCTTCCCGTACCTCCTCCTGGAGCCTATACAAGCTGCCCCTTGCTTCCTCATATCCACGGATGTGTTCTGCCACACGAGAGTTATGGGGGACTCCAGATTCCCGGGCCCTAGGCATCCCCCAATCCTCCTCCACACATCCGTGGGCATTTAGCTTTGCTCCAGGAGGAGTATCACAGTCCACATTGTCAGGCCTTGTTGTCACAGTACCTGTGCTTCCGGAACTTCTTGCACTTGTAGTCCCACAACTTGCAGGGCCAGCCTTGCGGCTGCTCTTTGTCTCTACGGGTTCAGGGGTGGCTGGAGATGCATCGCTGCACCTCCTGGCAGAGCGCCTCAACCCGGAGACCTCTGATGCACTTCCTGACGCTGGTCCCTCCACACCTGGTCGCTGGCTCCCCCTGCCCCCCGCGGACCTGATTCGGGGGGCAGGTGTTGGGGTTCTCCTCTCCTCGCTCATGCCTGAACACACGCTCTCCCTCTGGGGAAGGAAGAACGCTGTCCGGCACAGATGACACGGCAGAGCTCAGAGCGCACACACACCAAACAATCCAGCAAACGACTTCCTCCACACTCAGCAGACTCACAGGAAGATGCTCCCTCTAGTGGCCAGACTCCAGAGCTGTACTCACTATTCTGCTGGTGGGGTCACTGTGTACATACATTACATTACTTATTCTGTACTGATCCTGAGTTATATCCTGTATTATACTCCAGAGCTGTACTCACTATTCTGCTGGTGAGGTCACTGTGTACATACATTACATTACTTATACTGTACTGATCCTGAGTTATATCCTGTATTATACTCCAGAGCTGTACTCACTATTCTGCTGGTGAGGTCACTGTGTACATACATTACATTACTTATTCTGTACTGATCCTGAGTTATATCCTGTATTATACTCCAGAGCTGTACTCACTATTCTGCTGGTGAGGTCACTGTGTACATACATTACATTACTTATACTGTACTGATCCTGAGTTATATCCTGTATTATACTCCAGAGCTGTACTCACTATTCTGCTGGTGAGGTCACTGTGTACATACATTACATTACTTATTCTGTACTGATCCTGAGTTATATCCTGTATTATACTCCAGAGCTGTACTCTCTATTCTGCTGGTGAGGTCACTGTGTACATACATTACATTACTTATCCTGTACTGATCCTGAGTTATATCCTGTATTATACTCCAGAGCTGTACTCACTATTCTGCTGGTGAGGTCACTGTGTACATACATTACATTACTTATACTGTACTGATCCTGAGTTATATCCTGTAGATCTTTTATTAAAATTTCAAACATAACAATAAAAAAAAATTACAAAACATAAACATATCATATCCGACAGAACATATCAATATAACGATCATAAAACCAACACCATAGCATAAAATACAACACCGGTCCACCACACACTCATTCCTGCACACAAACAAATATATACAATATTTACAAAAGACATATTCCTATAATACCCATAATACCCATACCATACTAATAAACTATATACACTAATACTAAATGTGAATTTCCTGGCCCAGTTGCAATACCAAAAACCCAATACCAGTAATATACCAAAAAGAATAACAACAACAACAATAATAATATATACAAAATAATAAAAACCAACACAAACAAAATAACACCACTTTTTTTTTTTTTTTTTTTTTTTTTTTTTTTTTTGGCCCTGAGCTGGTCCCGCATCCCATGCCCCCAGTACATGTTACCAGACGTCCATGAACCAGTCCAGGATTTTCTGTATATATAAAAGTCCCATACAAACCCCCTCCCCCCTTTTTAACCCACCACCCAACCTAAACTAAACCCAAACCCCAGGTGGCATCACACAATATATACAATATATACATTACATAAAATATACACAGACTAACAATATATACAATACATAAGTATACAAATAGACTACAACAATAAATACAATAACAAATACATATAACACTATAAGCCAAACAACAAACCCCTAAAGCTCAAGTTCAGCGCCTGCAAGCCCTATATTACCATAAACCAACTGCTCAAAACAAAAAGACTAATGTGCCAGCATCAGCCCACCACCAGGGGGAGACAACAGGCTAAGGCACTTTAAAGGCAGAGCCCCTCCATAGACGAGAGGCCCTGCCAGCACCCAGCCTCTCGTACTCCAGAGAACGCACCTTCACCAGGTCACCGAGAATGTTCCTAACCACCACATCCACAGGGAGGATTTTACGCTGCGTCGACACTAAACACCGTGCGTTCCACGTGTAGTACCTAACCACTGAGCTGACTAGGAATAAAGTGCACCGGTCCCAGCCTCCAAGGTTTCTGAATGCCCCATAGGCCCATTCCGCATAGGAGAGACTGGCCAGCCAAGGCCAACCAATGGAAGCGCCCACCCTGGTGTAAACCTCTGTGTTAAAGGGACAATGAAGCAGAAAATGCTCCATGCTTTCCAGCATGCCTCCACACTCTTCGCGGGGACATCCCCGGTCATCAGAGCTCCTGCACTTCAGATTGTCCCTCACACACAGTTTCCCGTGGAAGCAGCGCCAAGTCAAGTCCCAAAACTTCAAGGGGATCCTGATAGAATTCAAAAGCTCTAAACCCACCTCCAGATCCCGACTTGGGCAGTCCTTGAGCGCCAATGGCCTCTGGAAATGAGAAGACAGGACCCTCTTGTCAAGGAATTTCCTCGACAGAGTCCTAATCTCCCCCATCCCCAGACCCCACCGACGAATAACCTTCAGAACCGGGGTAGTGTAAGCCGGGAGATGCCCGTGTGGTGTGCGAAGATCCTTCACTTGCCCTCCTGTCTCCCATTCCTGGAAGAAAGGCCAAAACCATCCCCTACAGGAGGATACCCACGGAGGAGCCCTCTCTGACCAGAGGTTTGCTATATTGGTCTTAAGAAAGGTATTCACTAGGAACACCACAGGGTTGACCATACACAACCCCCCTAGTCTCCTCGTACGGTAAGTAACCTCCCTCTTCACTAGGTTCAGTCTGTTCCCCCATAACATCTGGAAGAACACACTGTAGACCCGGGTCCAAAGAGGTTCTGGCAACATGCATACACTGCCCAGATATATCAGTAAAGGGAGCAGGAATGTTTTGATCAGGTTAACCCTTTCCCCGAGGGTCAAAGACCAACCCTTCCACTGATCCACCTTCTGAGCGGCGATCTTAAGCCTGCTGTCCCAGTTTTGTTTGGGGTAATCCCCTTGGCCAAATTCGATGCCGAGAACTTTTGCAGATTCCTGGGGCTCTGGAAGGGCGTCCGGGAGATCAAAACCAGGATCTCCCCCTCCCAGCCAGAGACTCTCGCACTTATCCCGGTTGATCTTGGACCCGGATGCCTCCGAGTAGCGGTCCACCTCTGACATCACCCATTGGCCTTCCTCTTGTGAGGAGACAAACACGGTGACATCATCAGCATACGCTACCGCCCTCAGAGCCAAATCCGTCACCGCCAGGTCCATTCTCACCCCCGCCAACGGTCCACAATCAATCCTCCTAAGGAAAGGATCAATTGCAAACACGTACAGCAACGGGCTCAAAGGACAACCCTGACGGACGCCAGACCCAACCTCAAAAGAGCGGCCAATCCAACCATTCACAAGCGGGAAACTCTCTGCCCCTGCGTACAAGGTCTTAAGCCAATCAACAAACCCCCCCGGCAGGCCATATCTCAGAAGAACAGACCAGAGGTATTCATGGTTAACCCGATCAAACGCTTTTGCCTGATCCAAGGACAGCAAGTACCCCTTCCAGTGGCCATCCCTACCCTGCTCCACAGCCTCTCGGACACTGAGCACAGCACTAAATGTACTGCGGCCCGGAACAGAGCAATGCTGAGCCCCCGAAAGGAGCCGGGGTGCAAACTCCACCAGCCGGTTAAACAGCACTTTTGCCAGAATCTTTCGGTCCACATTGAGAAGCGCTATGGGACGCCAATTCTCAATGTGGGACGGGTCTTTACCCTTTGACAGGATGATCAGCGCTGACCTCCTCATTGACTTTGGCAGAGTGCCCGAGGATAGACACTCATTAAAAACCCCAGTCAAGAGGGGAACCAAAGTGTCCTTAAAGGTCTTATAGAACTCAGATGTTAAGCCATCCGGACCGGGTGACTTCTTGAGGGCAAGCCCATCAATAGCCATCCTGACTTCCTCTTCCCGGATCATCTCTGTCAAAACGTCAAGAGAGGAGTCTACTCCTGGTTCAGGGACGGTTTCAGCCAAGAAAGCTGATACCTTATCTCGATCTAGATCCTTCCTTCCCAAGAGGTGCGAGTAGAAGGATCTGACGACCTCCAGGATCCCTGATCTGGACCTTTTCAAGGATCCCGTACTATCAATCAGTCCTGAGACTATTTTACTATTCACTGACATCTTGCAGTTTCTGTAAGGGTCGGGCGAGCGGTACTTCCCGTAATCCCTCTCAAAAACCAAAGATGCGTGTCTGTCATACTGGCACTTCATCAACAAGGACTTCACTCTGGAGATATCGTCACGACTACCTCCAGTCGAGACAAGGTTCTCAAGTTTCTTCCTCAGGCCCTGGTACAAACGGTACCTGTTTAGGCTTCTGAGGCCCGAGAGCTGGCGGAAGAATCTCGCAACCCTTTCCTTGAAGATCTCCCACCACTCTGACTTACTGCTACAAAGGCCCAGCAATGGTACCTGGCTCTGAAGAAAATCCTCAAAGGACTGTCTTATCTCCGCTTCTTCCAAGAGAGACGAATTCAGCTTCCAATAGCCTCTGCCCATCCGGGGGGTCTCTGTGACATTCAGAGAAAACAAAATTAAACAGTGATCGGAGAACTCCACCTCAACAACAGACACTGCTGAAGAGACGGCCTCCTCCTTTAAAAAAAACCTATCTATCCTAGACCTACAACTACCCCTATGATAGGTGAATCCCGCGTGGCCTGGGGTGTGCCGGATGTGGACATCCACCAGGCGAGCCTCACTCGCTATGCTATTAAGGGCGACGCTATCATAAGTCAGCTTGTCTCTGGCACCTCCCCTGTCTTGAGGCCTCGTGACAGCATTAAAGTCCCCTCCAAAGACCACCTGCCGACTTGTAAAAAGATAGGGCTTGATCCTCATAAAGAGACACTTCCGGTCCCACTTAGACTGTGGGCCGTAGATGTTAATAAGGCGAAGTTCTTGTCCCTTCATGAGGACATCTAAGATCAGGCACCTCCCCATTTCTAACTCGATAACCCGTCGGCATTCTACCGCTGCGGTAAAAAGGACCGCCACTCCGCTATACGGCTCGGCCCCAAGAGACCAGTAGGAGGGCCCATTCCTCCACTCTCTTTTAGCCTTGTAGATAGATGACATATCTGTTAGCCTGGTCTCTTGCAAAAATAAAATATCAGCATTAATATGGGCAAAAAAATCATAGGCTGCAAATCGAGCCGTATCTGACTTTATGCTGGCAACATTAATGGATGCCAGAGTCAACGGAGAGGGTGCCGCCATCAAGGGTGATTGAGTTAGACAGCTTTCTTTTTCCCACCATCCTTCCCATCCACCCCACCACCCTCCTCATCAGATGATGGTTTACCCCTTTTTAGTGAGATGGATGTGTCCATTTTCCCTTTATTTACATTTTCCTCGTCCCCTGACTCTGAGCCAGTCCCCCCCCCCCCCTGAAGACATAGGTTCCCCAGGGAGAGAGGACTCAGGGTCCCCTGTGGGCCCCACCGCAACATCCGGAACCTCACCCCCAGCCTCCTCCTCCGAAGAGGAAATGTCGCGGAGGGCTCGGAACCGGTTGGAGAGACCAATCAGAGGGGGGTCAGTTGTACCTTCCTTTGGCATCTGGCGGGTGGGAGAAGATTTTAAATCTCCCTTTTTCTTATTCCTCCGAGTACCCCGCTTTGTTTCTGCCCATCTCCCTCTGTCCTCATCCGCGCTCTCACCATGGGAGGACAGCGAGGAGACAGTATCCTCCTCTTTGTGGATCCTTCCAGTCTCCTCATCCAGTTCACTATCCCCCAGGGCCTCAGCAGTAACACTGGTCGCAGGGACAGGATCAGAAGCCACCTCAGCTGGCTGATGCTCCTGTGACTCCCGAATCTCCCTATCCCTTTGACGCTTCTTGAGACGCCTCAGTTGGGCAGGCGTCTTCTGCTTACTTTTCTTCCCTGGCCCCTGCACCCCTTCATCCCCGCCAGCCATCCCCCCAGCAGAGTTCACCTCATGGCTTACCCCCACTGGGGCAACAACCGCGTTGACAAAGGAACGAGGGCAGCGACTGAATGGGTGACCTAAGTCACCACACAGGTGACACCTAATCTCTGCACAAGATGCAGCGAGATGGCCTATTTCCCCACACAGAGTGCACTTCTGCACAGTGCAATTGGCACTAAAATGTGTGGGGTCACCACATCTGTGACAGAGCTTCGGCTGACCCTGGTAGAAGATCTGGATACGATCCCTTCCGAGGAAGGTTGCAGATGGTATATGGGTAACGGTGTTTCCTGAAAGCTTAAGCTTGACCATAAACGTCCAGGCCCCTGACCAGATGCCATATTCATCCCTGTTCTTTTTTGGGACCTCCACCACCTCTCCATACCGACCTAGCCACGTCATGATGTCAATACAAGAAAGTGATTCGTTACGGGTTAAAACGGTCACCTTCTTGACATTGTTTTGGCGAGACACCGCCTGAATGGCAAAGTCTCGCCAGCCGGGCTCATTCTTTACCAGCTCATAATTCGACCAGAAGAGCTCAAGCCCCTCTGGCCGAACAAAGCTGATATCGAACTCAGGGGTACCATAAGGATGTATCAAGGCGTAGATGTCAGCTGCCTTAAAGCCCAACTTCAGCAGAAGCTCAACAACTTTAGATCTTGGAGGACATGTATCACTGCCTCTCCACCTCAGCCGGACCACATTCCTTCGGAGACCACCTGGCCCGACTGTTGGGAGGGACCACACAGTATCCCCCCCTCTTTCCTCTCGGAAGGCTGAAAGACCATGTCTTTCTATCCAAAAGGATAGATCAACCTCCCTACCCTCTACATTGATTGATCTCTCCCCTCTCCTTAAGGCCCCCAGGAGACGCTGCTGCAAATTGCCCCCCCCAGAGCCAGAAGACGAGGAAGGTGCCCCCCTCCCCCCAGCGGTGACATTTGCGTAGCTGCGTACCGGTGCTGCCACCGCTGGGGGTGCAACTGGACCAGGCCCTACATCCCCACTACTAATCTGTGCCCCTTCACCACCCTCCTCCACATAATCCATACTCACACCATTATTGCCTGTTTTAGCTGATGTGCCCCCCATACCTCCACCCGTGCTACAGCCCATACTACAATTCATTCCAACATTAACCTCCTCATTCATACTGGCTGGACCGGTGCGTTCTGGTGCAGATAGTGTACCATCAGCATCACTGGGTACCAGAGCTGGAGCCACCACCACAGGACAGGTCACCAGTCCTTTATACAAGGACCGGGAAGCCTGCCTAGCCTGTTTATTAGCGGCCCCAGCCCTGTTTTTACTGGTACCCTCCGCCTCATCAGTACTGGAGTTTTCTGCTCCTGGGCGCCGCTGTTCTGGATTAGCGGCGCCAATACAAAATAAAGGTTTTAGTCCAGTCTTTCTGGGAGGCGAAGACATCTTGGCCCCAGCAGCTCTTTCACGATGACACCGCTGCTCCAAAGGAACAGCAGTGTCAACGTTCAGAGCCACCGGAGCTCCCGCAGCTGACTCTGGCACAAAGCCGCCCCCCCCTCCCATTAGGGAGCAGCCCAATGTGCCAGAGCCATCCATGCCCATCGCTGGGCAAATATCACTGTCCGACCTCACAGCCGATACATTGTCTGCTCCACCACTGTTACTACAAACAGCGATGGAGCTCACCGCCACACTAGACTCCATACTCTCCCCACTCTCCTGCACTGAGTCCACAGCAGAACTCAGGCTGGGCTGAGAAATGGGGTTCACACAGTGAGCTGACCCTGCGGCCAGTCTGGGGGGCTCAGGGAGGGGGGTATATACAAATGTTACCTGCTCCTGGAGCTTGGTCTTCTTTAGCTTCTTTTTCCTTCCCCCAGGTGCCTCCTCCGGTAACTCATCCCCAAACGTGAAGTCCTGGAGGCGACCTGGGGACTCCAGGAGCTGGATCTGGGCCATCAGCGCCCCTCCCTGGTGACTGGTGCTGCTCTCATCCCCCGAACCGCCAGAGCCACGGCCAGATGACATCGCCACTTGCCCTGCAGGGAGCCCACTGTATGGGGTCAGATGTTGCAGACCCCCGGGTGGATTTGGCTCAACATTATCGGCCTCTGCAGCGTCTCCTTCCTCCTCCACCCGTGGCTGAAGCCCCCTCAGCCGTCTCTGCTTCTCTCTCTCCATTGTATGAAAGCGGTCTTCATTTAAAAGTTTTTCCCTAAATGGCCCGCTGTTCTCTAAAATAAAAGTTCTCTTCTTCTCCAGGATCCTTATTTCATTTTTCAGCTGTTTAATCCGGGCTGACAGCTCAGCTTTCTGTCGTTTCGCCGCAGTTTCCATCAGGGCTTTTGCTTCCCGTACCTCCTCCTGGAGCCTATACAAGCTGCCCCTTGCTTCCTCATATCCACGGATGTGTTCTGCCACACGAGAGTTATGGGGGACTCCAGACTCCCGGGCCCTAGGCATCCCCCAATCCTCCTCCACACATCCGTGGGCATTTAGCTTTGCTCCAGGAGGAGTATCACAGTCCACATTGTCAGGCCTTGTTGTCACAGTACCTGTGCTTCCGGAACTTCTTGCACTTGTAGTCCCACAACTTGCAGGGCCAGCCTTGCGGCTGCTCTTTGTCTCTACGGGTTCAGGGGTGGCTGGAGATGCATCGCTGCACCTCCTGGCAGAGCGCCTCAACCCGGAGACCTCTGATGCACTTCCTGACGCTGGTCCCTCCACACCTGGTCGCTGGCTCCCCCTGCCCCCCGCGGACCTGATTCGGGGGGCAGGTGTTGGGGTTCTCCTCTCCTCGCTCATGCCTGAACCCACGCTCTCCCTCTGGGGAAGGAAGAACGTTGTCCGGCACAGATGACACGGCAGAGCTCAGAGCACACCAAACAATCCAGCAAACGACTTCCTCCACACTCAGCAGACTCACAGGAAGATGCTCCCTCTAGTGGCCAGACTCCAGAGCTGTACTCACTACTCTGCTGGTGAGGTCACTGTGTACATACATTACATTACTTATTCTGTACTGATCCTGAGTTATATCCTGTATTATACTCCAGAGCTGTACTCACTATTCTGCTGGTGAGGTCACTGTGTACATACATTACATTACTTATTCTGTACTGATCCTGAGTTATATCCTGTATTATACTCCAGAGCTGTACTCACTATTCTGCTGGTGAGGTCACTGTGTACATACATTACATTACTTATACTGTACTGATCCTGAGTTATATCCTGTATTATACTCCAGAGCTGTACTCTCTATTCTGCTGGTGAGGTCACTGTGTACATACATTACATTACTTATCCTCTACTGATCCTGAGTTATATCCTGTATTATACCAGTAATCGCACAGTAAACATTTTATTTGTGACGTTTGGTAAAGACCATCATTAATGTTGATGTATTTGCTTTATTTTTTCATCCTAAGTCAAAACATTTTCCGATCTTCCTCATATCAGGATTGTAGTGTGAAGTGCAGTCACTCAAACAGCAAAACAAACTATATAAAAGTATAAAACAACAACAAACTATTTTATATATTAAATACAAGGTTGTGAGGGGGTAATGTGCCTCCTTGAAGAGACCCCCATGCTGGCGTAGTGAGTCTATTAAGCCATGAAATGCGTCCTGGGGAAAAACGTATGCAGATTATCCTCCTCTAGGAGAGAGCATGCTCTCTGGTGCCACCTACTGGAGTAATTGTACCTATAAATTGATCTTAACCCCTGAGGGTTTTGCACTTTCGTTTTTTTCCTCCTTACCTTTTAAAAATCATAACCCTTTCAATTTTGCACCTAAAAATCTATATTCTGGCTTATTTTTTGCACCACCAATTCTACTTTAGTCATTTTACCCAAAAAATCCACAGCGAAACGGAAAAAAAATAGTTGTGCGACAAAATTTAGGAAAAAAACGCCATTATGTTACTTTTCGGGGCTTCCGTTTCTACACCGTAATTTTTCTGTAAATATGACACCTTATCATTATTCTGTAGGTCCATATGGTTAAAATGATATCCTACTTATATACCGTATTTTTCGCTCTATAGGACGCACCGGCGTATAGGACGCACCCAATTTATAGGTGCAAAATCTAAAAAAATAAAGATTTTGAAGCCAATAGTGGTCTTCAACCTGCGGACCTCCAGATGTTGCAAAACTACAACTCCCAGCATGCCCGGACAGCCGTTGGCTGTCCGGGCATGCTGGGAGTTGTAGTTTTGCAACATTGAGAGGTCCGCAGATTGAAGACCACTGCATAGGAGGTAATACTCACTTGTCCCCGTCGCTCCGGACCCGTCACCGCTGCCCTGGATGTCGCTCCATCGCTGTCGCCGCGTCCCCGTCGCTCCGGAACGTCTCTGCTGCCGGCCGGGTATCCTCGCTCTCCGTCGCCGTCATCACGTCGTTACGCACGCTGACGCACGTACGTGATGACGTGATGACGAGGAAGGAGAGCGCCGGCCATACAGGGGATCCCTGAACGGAGAAGACACCGAGGAGGCAGGTAAGGTCCCTCCCGGTGTCCTGTAAGCACTAACCCGGCTATTCAGTCGGGCTGTTCGGGACGCCGCGGTGAAATCGCTGAGCAGCCGGGTTAGTGTCACTTTCCCTTCAGACGCGGCGGTCAGCTTTGATCGCCGCGTCTGAAGGGTTAATACAGGGCATCACCGTGATCGGTGATGTCCTGTATTAGCCGCGGGTCCCGGCCGTTGATGGGCGCAGGGACCGCCGCGATAGGTGTGTATTCACCGTATAAGACGCACCGACTTTTCCCCCCCAGTTTTGGGGAAGAAAAAGTGCGTCTTATACGGCGAAAAATATGGAAGGTTTGATTTTGTCGCACTTCTGGAAAAAATCATAACTACATGCAGGAATATTTATACATTTAATAATGTCCTCTTCTGACCCCTATATATCCCATAGAGACTATAACACTGCACACACTGATCTCTTACACTGCTCACTACCGTGCAATAGCATGGCATTGATCAGTGTTATTGCCGCTCGACTGCTCCTGCCTGGATCTCAGGCACGGAGCAGTCATCCAGCTATCGTATGCTAAAGAGGCAGGTAGGGACCCTCCCGGTGTCCTGCAAGCTGTTTGGGATGTCGTGATTTCACAGCGGCGGTTTCGAACACCAAGACTGAGCTGGCGGGATGCTTTCGGGACCGACCCGATATGACGCGGGGTCACTGCGCGACATCATAACTAGTGTTGAGCACGAATATTCGTAATTCTAATTTTTATCAGGAATATCGGCACTTCGCGATTTTGTGAATATTTAGAATATAGTGCTATATATTTGTAATGAGGAATATTCGTTTTTTTTTTGTTTTTTTTTTCACATGCAAATTTTCATGTGAATTTTATGCAAATTTTTCATGCAAATTTTCGCATTGAAAAAAAAGGGAGCGAACATAGCGAATATACGAATTTCTCAAATATAGGACAAATAATTGTCAATAAATTCGCGAAATATCGCAATTTCTATTATATGGCCCCTGCCGCTCATCACTAATCATAACCCCCGCAGCCCGCACCCAGCGTTTGGAACATTTTGGAGCAGTGGAGTACCCCTGTAAAGGAGTACTGTAGTGCAGGGACACTTCTCCCCCGAGCTAAAGGATAAGGGATAAGTGTCCAACCGCTGGGACCCCCACAATCTCCTGCATGGAACCTCTGCTCTCCCAGGACCTGCACTGTGAGGTCGATGCAGTGTGTTCTGGGAAGAGCTGGGGTACAGTGCAGAAAATCACCGGACCCCTTCATAATCAGGCACTAATCCCCTGTCCTATGGGTTGTACGGTACCACAGTACTCCGTATACCTTACTGTGTGGGGGCACTATTAAGAGCACAATGACTGTGTGGGTCACACACAGAGGCATTGTAAGTATTTTAGGCATTATGGTCGGGGGGTATGGATAGAGGAGCGGGGGACAGTGTTATAAAAATGGGGAAACAGAGATAAACCGCAGCCAGAAGAAGTTATGATGGCGGACTGAGAGAAATGGGGAAGATATGTGAATACCCCAGGGTACATGATAGAGGTAACTGACCCCACCAGCAGAATAGTGAGTGCAGCTCTGGGGTATAATACAGGATATAACTCAGGATCAGTACAGGATAAGTAATGTAATGTATGTACACAGTGACCTCACCAGCAGAATAGTGAGTACAGCTCTGGAGTATAATACAGGATATAACTCAGGATCAGTACAGGATAAGTAATGTAATGTATGTACACAGTGATCTCACCAGCAGAATAGTGAGTACAGCTGTGGTGTATAATACAGGATATAACTCAGGATCAGTACAGGATAAGTAATGTAATGCATGTACACAGTGACCTCACCAGCAGAATAGTGAGTACAGCTCTGGAGTATAATACAGGATATAACTCAGGATCAGTACAGGATAAGTAATGTAATGTATGTACACAGTGATCTCACCAGCAGAATAGTGAGTACAGCTGTGGTGTATAATACAGGATATAACTCAGGATCAGTACAGGATAAGTAATGTAATGCATGTACACAGTGACCTCACCAGCAGAATAGTGAGTACAGCTCTGGAGTATGATATAACTCAGGGTCAGTACAGGATAAGTAATGTAATGTATGTACACAGTGACCTCACCAGCAGAATAGTGAGTACAGCTCTGGGGTATAAAGCAGGATATAACTCAGGATCAGTACAGGATAAGTAATGTAATGTATGTACACAGTGACCTCACCAGCAGAATAGTGAGTACAGCTCTGGAGTATAATACCGGATATATCTCAGGATCAGTACAGGATAAGTAATGTAATGTATGTACACAGTGACCTCACCAGCAGAATAGTGAGTACAGCTCTGGAGTCTGGCCACTAGAGGGAGCATCTTCCTGTGAGTCTGCTGAGTGTGGAGGAAGTCGTTTGCTGGATTGTTTGGTGTGTGTGCGCTCTGAGCTCTGCCGTGTCATCTGTGCCGGACAACGTTCTTCCTTCCCCAGAGGGAGAGCGTGTGTTCAGGCATGAGCGAGGAGAGGAGAACCCCAACACCTGCCCCCCGAATCAGGTCCGCGGGGGGCAGGGGGAGCCAGCGACCAGCGTCAGGAAGTGCATCAGAGGTCTCCGGGTTGAGGCGCTCTGCCAGGAGGTGCAGCGATGCATCTCCAGCCACCCCTGAACCCGTAGAGACAAAGAGCAGCCGCAAGGCTGGCCCTGCAAGTTGTGGGACTACAAGTGCAAGAAGTTCCGGAAGCACAGGTACTGTGACAACAAGGCCTGACAATGTGGACTGTGATACTCCTCCTGGAGCAAAGCTAAATGCCCACGGATGTGTGGAGGAGGATTGGGGGATGCCTAGGGCCCGGGAGTCTGGAGTCCCCCATAACTCTCGTGTGGCAGAACACATCCGTGGATATGAGGAAGCAAGGGGCAGCTTGTATAGGCTCCAGGAGGAGGTACGGGAAGCAAAAGCCCTGATGGAAACTGCGGCGAAACGACAGAAAGCTGAGCTGTCAGCCCGGATTAAACAGCTGAAAAATGAAATAAGGATACTGGAGAAGAAGAGAACTTTTATTTTAGAGAACAGCGGGCCATTTAGGGAAAAACTTTTAAATGAAGACCGCTTTCATACAATGGAGAGAGAGAAGCAGAGACGGCTGAGGGGGCTTCAGCCACGGGTGGAGGAGGAAGGAGACGCTGCGGAGGCCGATAATGTTGAGCCAAATCCACCCGGGGGTCTGCAACATCTCACCCCATACAGTGGGCTCCCTGCAGGGCAAGTGGCGATGTCATCTGGCCGTGGCTCTGGCGGTTCGGGGGATGAGAGCAGCACCAGTCACCAGGGAGGGGCGCTGATGGCCCAGATCCAGCTCCTGGAGTCCCCAGGTCGCCTCCAGGACTTCACGTTTGGGGATGAGTTACCAGAGGAGGCACCTGGGGGAAGGAAAAAGAAGCTAAAGAAGACCAAGCTCCAGGAGCAGGTAACATTTGTATATACCCCCCTCCCTGAGCCCCCCGGACTGGCCGCAGGGTCAGCTCACTGTGTGAACCCCATTTCTCAGCCCAGCCTGAGTTCTACTGTGGACTCAGTGCAGGAGAGTGGGGAGAGTATGGAGTCTAGTGTGGCGGTGAGCTCCATCGCTGTTTGTAGTAACAGTGGTGGAGCAGACAATGTATCGGCTGTGAGGTCGGACAGTGATATTTGCCCAGCGATGGGCATGGATGGCTCTGGCACATTGGGCTGCTCCCTAACGGGAGGGGGGGGCGGCTTTGTGCCAGAGTCAGCTGCGGGAGCTCCGGTGGCTCTGAGCGTTGGCACTGCTGTTCCTTTGGAGCAGCGGTGTCATCGTGAAAGAGCTGCTGGGGCCAAGATGTCTTCGCCTCCCAGAAAGACTGGACTAAAACCTTTATTTTGTATTGGCGCCGCTTATCCAGAACAGCGGCGCCCAGGAGCAGAAAACTCCAGTACTGATGAGGCGGAGGGTACCAGTAAAAACAGGGCTGGGGCCACTAATAAACAGGCTAGGCAGGCTTCCCGGTCCTTGTATAAAGGACCGGTGACCTGTCCTGTGGTGGTGGCTCCAGCTCTGGTACCCAGTGATGCTGATGGTACACTATCTGCACCAGAACGCACCGGTCCAGCCAGTATGAATGAGGAGGTTAATGTTGGAGTGAATTGTAGTATGGGCTGTAGCACGGGTGGAGGTATGGGGGGCACATCAGCTAAAACAGGCAATAATGGTGTGAGTATGGATTATGTGGAGGAGGGTGGTGAAGGGGCACAGATTAGTGGTGGGGATGTAGGGCCTGGTCCAGTTGCACCCCCAGCGGTGGCAGCACCGGTACGCAGCTACGCAAATGTCACCGCTGGGGGGAGGGGGGCACCTTCCTCGTCTTCTGGCTCTGGGGGGGGCAATTTGCAGCAGCGTCTCCTGGGGGCCTTAAGGAGAGGGGAGAGATCAATCAATGTAGAGGGTAGGGAGGTTGATCTATCCTTTTGGATAGAAAGACATGGTCTTTCAGCCTTCCGAGAGGAAAGAGGGGGGGATACTGTGTGGTCCCTCCCAACAGCCGGGCCAGGTGGTCTCCGAAGGAATGTGGTCCGGCTGAGGTGGAGAGGCAGTGATACATGTCCTCCAAGATCTAAAGTTGTTGAGCTTCTGCTGAAGTTGGGCTTTAAGGCAGCTGACATCTACGCCTTAATACATCCTTATGGTACCCCAGAGTTCGATATCAGCTTTGTTCGGCCAGAGGGGCTTGAGCTCTTCTGGTCGAATTATGAGCTGGTAAAGAATGAGCCCGGCTGGCGAGACTTTGCCATTCAGGCGGTGTCTCGCCAAAACAATGTCAAGAAAGTGACCGTTTTAACCCGTAACGAATCACTTTCTTGTATTGACATCATGACGTGGCTAGGTCGGTATGGAGAGGTGGTGGAGGTCCCAAAAAAGAACAGGGATGAATATGGCATCTGGTCAGGGGCCTGGACGTTTATGGTCAAGCTTAAGCTTTCAGGAAACACCGTTACCCATATACCATCTGCGACCTTCCTCGGAAGGGATCGTATCCAGATCTTCTACCAGGGTCAGCCGAAGCTCTGTCACAGATGTGGTGACCCCACACATTTTAGTGCCAATTGCACTGTGCAGGAGTGCACTCTGTGTGGGGAAATAGGCCATCTCGCTGCATCTTGTGCAGAGATTAGGTGTCACCTGTGTGGTGACTTAGGTCACCCATTCAGTCGCTGCCCTCGTTCCTTTGTCAACGCGGTTGTTGCCCCAGTGGGGGTAAGCCATGAGGTGAACTCTGCTGGGGGGATGGCTGGCGGGGATGAAGGGGTGCAGGGGCCAGGGAAGAAAAGTAAGCAGAAGACGCCTGCCCAACTGAGGCGTCTCAAGAAGCGTCAAAGGGATAGGGAGATTCGGGAGTCACAGGAGCATCAGCCAGCTGAGGTGGCTTCTGATCCTGTCCCTGCGACCAGTGTTACTGCTGAGGCCCTGGGGGATAGTGAACTGGATGAGGAGACTGGAAGGATCCACAAAGAGGAGGATACTGTCTCATCGCTGTCCTCCCATGGTGGGAGCGCAGATGAGGACAGAGGGAGATGGGCAGAAACAAAGCGGGGTACTCGGAGGAATAAGAAAAAGGGAGATTTAAAATCTTCTCCCACCCGCCAGATGCCAAAGGAAGGTACAACTGACCCCCCTCTGATTGGTCTCTCCAACCGGTTCCGAGCCCTCCGCGACATTTCCTCTTCGGAGGAGGAGGCTGGGGGTGAGGTTCCGGATGTTGCGGTGGGGCCCACAGGGGACCCTGAGTCCTCTCTCCCTGGGGAACCTATGTCTTCAGGGGGGGGGACTGGCTCAGAGTCAGGGGACGAGGAAAATGTAAATAAAGGGAAAATGGACACATCCATCTCACTAAAAAGGGGTAAACCATCATCTGATGAGGAGGGTGGTGGGGTGGATGGGAAGGATGGTGGGAAAAAGAAAGCTGTCTAACTCAATCACCCTTGATGGCGGCACCCTCTCCGTTGACTCTGGCATCCATTAATGTTGCCAGCATAAAGTCAGATACGGCTCGATTTGCGGCCTATGATTTTTTTGCCCATATTAATGCTGATATTTTATTTTTGCAAGAGACCAGGCTAACAGATATGTCATCTATCTACAAGGCTAAAAGAGAGTGGAGGAATGGGCCCTCCTACTGGTCTCTTGGGGCCGAGCCGTATAGCGGAGTGGCGGTCCTTTTTACCGCAGCGGTAGAATGCCGACGGGTTATCGAGTTAGAAATGGGGAGGTGCCTGATCTTAGATGTCCTCATGAAGGGACAAGAACTTCGCCTTATTAACATCTACGGCCCACAGTCTAAGTGGGACCGGAAGTGTCTCTTTATGAGGATCAAGCCCTATCTTTTTACAAGTCGGCAGGTGGTCTTTGGAGGGGACTTTAATGCTGTCACGAGGCCCCAAGACAGGGGAGGTGCCAGAGACAAGCTGACTTATGATAGCGTCGCCCTAAATAGCATAGCGAGTGAGGCTCGCCTGGTGGATGTCCACATCCGGCACACCCCAGGCCACGCGGGATTCACCTATCATAGGGGTAGTTGTAGGTCTAGGATAGATAGGTTTTATTTAAAGGAGGAGGCCGTCTCTTCAGCAGTGTCTGTTGTTGAGGTGGAGTTCTCCGATCACTGTTTAATTTTGTTTTCTCTGAATGTTACAGAGACCCCCCGGATGGGCAGAGGCTATTGGAAGCTGAATTCGTCTCTCTTGGAAGAAGCGGAGATAAGACAGTCCTTTGAGGATTTTCTTCAGAGCCAGGTACCATTGCTGGGCCTTTGTAGCAGTAAGTCAGAGTGGTGGGAGATCTTCAAAAAAAGGGTTGCGAGATTCTTCCGCCAGCTCTCAGGCCTCAGAAGCCTAAACAGGTACCGTTTGTACCAGGGCCTGAGGAAGAAACTTGAGCACCTTGTCTCGACTGGAGGTAGTCGTGATGATATCTCCAGAGTGAAATCCTTGCTGATGAGGTGTCAGTACGATAGGCACGCATCTTTGGTTTTTGAGAGGGATTACGGGAAGTACCGCTCGCCCGACCCTTACAGAAACTGCAAGATGTCAGTGAATAGTAAGGTAGTCTCAGGACTGATTGATAGTACGGGATCCTTGAAAAGGTCCAGATCAGGGATCTTGGAGGTCATCAGATCCTTTTACTCGCACCTCTTGGGAAGGAAGGATCTAGATCGGGATAAGGTGTCAGCTTTCTTGGCTGAAACCATCCCTGAACTAGGAGTAGACCCCTCTCTTGACGTTTTGACAGAGATGATCCGGGAAGAGGAAGTCAGGATGGCTATTGATGGGCTTGCCCTCAAGAAGTCACCCGGTCCAGATGGCTTAACATCTGAGTTCTATAAGACCTTTAAGGACACTTTGGTTCCCCTGTTGACCGAGGTATTTAATGAGTGTCTATCCTCGGGCACTCTGCCAAAGTCAATGAGGAGGTCAGCGCTGATCATCCTGTCAAAGGGTAAAGACCCGTTCCACATTGAGAATTGGCGTCCCATAGCGCTTCTCAATGTGGACCGAAAGATTCTGGCAAAAGTGCTGTTTAACCGGCTGGTGGAGTTTGCACCCCGGCTCCTTTCGGGGGCTCAGCATTGCTCTGTTCCGGGCCGCAGTACATTTAGTGCTGTGCTCAGTGTCCGAGAGGCTGTGGAGCAGGGTAGGGCTGGCCACTGGAAGGGGTATTTGCTGTCCTTGGATCAGGCAAAAGCGTTTGATCGGGTTAACCATGAGTACCTCTGGTCTGTTCTTCTGAGATATGGCCTGCCGGGGGGGTTTGTTGATTGGCTTAAGACCTTGTACGCAGGGGCAGAGAGTTTCCCGCTTGTGAATGGTTGGATTGGCTGCTCTTTTGAGGTTGGGTCTGGTGTCCGTCAGGGTTGTCCTTTGAGCCCGTTGCTGTACGTGTTTGCAATTGATCCTTTCCTTAGGAGGATTGATTGTGGACCGTTGGCGGGGGTGAGAATGGACCTGGCGGTGCCGGATTTGGCTCTGAGGGCGGTAGCGTATGCTGATGATGTCACCGTGTTTGTCTCCTCACAAGAGGAAGGCCAATGGGTGATGTCAGAGGTGGACCGCTACTCGGAGGCATCCGGGTCCAAGATCAACCGGGATAAGTGCGAGAGTCTCTGGCTGGGAGGGGGAGATCCTAATTTTGATCTCCCGGACGCCCTTCCAGAGCCCCAGGAATCTGCAAAAGTTCTCGGCATCGAATTTGGCCAAGGGGATTACCCCAAACAAAACTGGGACAGCAGGCTTAAGATCGCCGCTCAGAAGGTGGATCAGTGGAAGGGTTGGTCTTTGACCCTCCGGGAAAGGGTTAACCTGATCAAAACATTCCTGCTCCCTTTACTGATATACCTGGGCAGTGTATGCATGTTGCCAGAACCTCTTTGGACCCGGGTCTACAGTGTGTTCTTCCAAATGTTATGGGGGAACAGACTGAACCTAGTGAAGAGGGAGGTTACTTACCGTACAAGGAGACTAGGGGGGTTGTGTATGGTCAACCCTGTGGTATTCCTAGTGAATACCTTTCTTAAGACCAATATAGCAAACCTCTGGTCAGAGAGGGCTCCTCCGTGGGTATCCTCCTGTAGGGGATGGTTTTGGCCTTTCTTCCAGGAATGGGAGACAGGAGGGCAAGTGAAGGATCTTCGCACACCACACGGGCATCTCCCGGCTTACGCTACCCCGGTTCTGAAGGTTATTTGTCGGTGGGGTCTGGGGATGGGGGAGATTAGGACTCTGTTGAGGAAATTCCTTGACAAGAGGGTGCTGTCTTCTCATTTCCAGAGGCCATTGGCGCTCAAGGACTGCCCAAGTCGGGATCTGGAGGTGGGTTTAGAGCTTTTGAATTCTATCAGGATCCCCTTGAAGTTTTGGGACTTGACTTGGCGCTGCTTCCATGGGAAACTGTGTGTGAGGGACAATCTGAAGTGCAGGAGCTCTGATGACCGGGGATGTCCCCGCGAAGAGTGTGGAGGCATGCTGGAAAGCATGGAGCATTTTCTGCTTCATTGTCCCTTTAACACAGAGGTTTACACCAGGGTGGGCGCTTCCATTGGTTGGCCTCGGCTGGCCAGTCTCTCCTATGCGGAATGGGCCTATGGGGCATTCAGAAACCTTGGAGGCTGGGACCGGTGCACTTTATTCCTAGTCAGCTCAGTGGTTAGGTACTACACGTGGAACGCACGGTGTTTAGTGTCGACGCAGCGTAAAATCCTCCCTGTGGATGTGGTGGTTAGGAACATTCTCGGTGACCTGGTGAAGGTGCGTTCTCTGGAGTACGAGAGGCTGGGTGCTGGCAGGGCCTCTCGTCTATGGAGGGGCTCTGCCTTTAAAGTGCCTTAGCCTGTTGTCTCCCCCTGGTGGTGGGCTGATGCTGGCACATTAGTCTTTTTGTTTTGAGCAGTTGGTTTATGGTAATATAGGGCTTGCAGGCGCTGAACTTGAGCTTTAGGGGTTTTGTTGTTTGGCTTATAGTGTTATATGTATTTGTTATTGTATTTATTGTTGTAGTCTATTTGTATACTTATATATTGTTAGTCTGTGTATATTTTATGTAATGTATATATTGTATATATTGTGTGATGCCACCTGGGGATTGGGTTTAGTTTAGGTTGGGTGGTGGGTTAAAAAGGGGGGAGGGGGTTTGTATGGGACTTTTATAAATACAGAAAATCCTGGACTGGTTCATGGACGTCTGGTAACATGTACTGGGGGCATGGGATGCGGGACCAGCTCAGGGCCAAAAAAAAATAAAAAATAGAAAAATAAAAAAAAGTGGTGTTATTTTGTTTGTGTTGGTTTTTATTATTTTGTATATATTATTATTGTTGTTGTTGTTATTCTTTTTGGTATATCACTGGTATTGGGTTTTTGGTATTGCAACTGGGCCAGGAAAATCACATTTAGTATTAGTGTATATTAGTGTATATAGTTTATTAGTATGGTATGGGTATTATGGGTATTATAGGAATATGTCTTTTGTAAATATTGTATATATTTGTTTGTGTGCAGGAATGAGTGTGGGGTGGACCGGTGTTGTATTTTATGCTATGGTGTTGGTTTTATGATCGTTTTATTGATATGTTCTGTCGGATATGATATGTTTATGTTTTGTAATTTTTTTATTGTTATGTTTGAAATTTTAATAAAAGATCTACAGGATATAACTCAGGATCAGTACAGGATCAGTAATGTAATGTATGCACACAGGGACCTCACCAGCAGAATAGTGAGTACTAGGGAGGCTGCGAATGAACGTCCCTGTGCGTCCTCGTCAAGGCAACGGACCAGCTCACCCTTCCTTCCCACCGAGGGGAGGTGAGTAGAAAACTTAAGGGGGGGGGGTCTGGATGATGACGAAGGCCGCAGTGGTCTTCAACCTGCGGACCTCCAGAGGTTTCAAAACTACAACTCCCAGCATGCCCGGACAGCCGAGGGCTGAAGGGATTGACAGGCGGTGATGATGACGAGGGTCTGGATGATAACATGGGGGGATGATGTATTTCCCACCCTAGGCTTATAGTCGAGTCAATAACTTTTCATGGGTTTTTGGGGTGAAATTAGGGGCCTCGGCTTATACTCGAGTATATATGGTATTTATCTATCTATCTCATATCTATCTATCTATCTCATATCTATTTATCTATGTATCTATCTCATATCTATTTATCTATCTATCTCATATCTATCTATCTATCTCATCTTTATCTCTCATATCTATCTATCTCATATATATCTATATAATATCTATCTATCTTTCTATCTCATATCTATCTATCTCATATCTATCTATCTATCTATCTATCTATCTATCTCATATCTATCTATCTATCTATCTATCTATCTATCTCATATCTATCTATCTATCTATCTATCTATCTCATATCTATCTATCTATCTATCTATCTATCTATCTCATATCTATCTATTTATCTGATATCTATCTGATATCTATCTATCTATCTATCTCATATCTATCTATTTATCTGATATCTATCTCATCTTTATCTATCTCATATCTATCTATCTATTTCATATCTATCTATATATCTCAAATCTATCTATCTAATATCTATCTACCTATCTATCTCATATCTATCTATCTCATATCTATCTATCTATCTATCTCATATCTATCTATCTATCTCATATCTATCTATCTATCTATCTCATATCTATCTCATATCTACTCCAAAAAACAAGAAGCCGCAGCACTTCAGGATACAAGGTGAATAAGATTTATTGACCCAACATCAGGAACATCATGTTCCTGATGTTGGGTCAATAAATCTTATTCACCTTGTATCCTGGAGTGCTGCGGCTTCTTGTTTTTTGGAGTGGATGTCTATGGGACCCTGGACCTGGGACCTTTATCTAAAAAAAAAATAGGCACAACAGCACTCTAAATGAAAAAATGTGCAAACAGCAGGGTGCAGGCAACTAAAAAAGGATCAGTCCATAGGTCCCTCCTATTCCATAAAAATAATAGATAGTGCAGCACTCCATATAGTGAAAAAACTGTGAATTTATTCCATCAAAAAAGTGTAACAAATCTATCTATCTCATATCTATCTATCTATCTCATATCTGTCTATCTATCTATCTATCTATCTATCTCATATCTATCTATCTATCTCATATCTCATATCTATCTATCTATCTATCTATCTCATATCTATCTATCTCATATCTATCTATCTATCTCATATCTGTCTATCTATCTATCTATCTCATATCTATCTATCTATCTATCTCATATCTATCTATCTATCTATCTCATATCTATCTATCTCATATATATCTCATATCTATCTGTCTATATCATTTCTATCTATCTCATCTCTATCTCATATCTATCTATCTCATATCTATCAATCTCATATCTATATATCTATCTCATATCTATCTATCTATCTCATATCTATCGATCTATCTCATATCTATCTTCATATCTATCTATCTATCTATCTATCTCATATCTATCTATCTATCTATCTCATATCTATCTATCTTTCTATCTCATATCTATCTTATATATCTATCTCATATCTATCTCATATCTATCTATCTCATATCTATCTATCTATCTCATATCTATCTATCTCATATCTATCTATCTCATATCTATCTAACTCATATCTATCTATCTCATATCTATCTATCTATCTATCTCATATCTATCTAACTATCTCATATCTATCTATCTTATATCTATCTATCTCATATCTATCTCATATCTATCTATCTATCATCTATCTATCTCATATCTATCTAACTCATATCTATCTATCTTATATCTATCTATCTATCTCATATCTATCTATCTATCTCATATCTATCTATCTATCTATCTATCTATCTCATATCTATCTATCTATCTATCTATCTCATATCTATCTATCTCATATCTATCTATCTCATATCTATCTATCTTTCTATCTCATATCTATCTTATATATCTATCTCATATCTATCTCATATCTATCTCATATCTATCTAACTATCTCATATCTATCTATCTTATATCTATCTATCTATCTCATATCTATCTATCTATCTATCTCATATCTATCTCATATCTATCTATCTATCTATCTATCTATCTATCTATCTCATATCTACCTGTCTAAACGTTCTCAGTTTCTTACCGATATCCACAGCCACGGTGACGGCGAGGAGGCACATGATCCTATATCCTCTCATCTTGTTGCTCCGATCTGTATTAATAGACCTGGATTTAGGGTCAGATAGATTTATAGCCCAGTCCTTCCCTCCTGGTTATCATGATCTCCCGGTGAAATAAAGAAATATCTGGAATGTGAAGCGGTGTTGACGATCAGGTTACATCTCCCGTCAGACCTGTAATTATCTAATTCCTTAATCACAATCATTGCTGCTTGTAATAAATCTGCAGAAAGTGATGACAACTAATAAGAATAATGGATATGTTTACAGGATAAGCGGCTGCCCCGGGGGATTTCATGGGCCGCAGAGGGGAACAACAGGTCCAATATATGGAGGTGACATTACTTCCCCCCCTTATGTAAAGACGAGGTACTATCCCTAAAGAGTAATGTATAAGGATATTTTATAGTATGTTATGTAAATGTATATATACTGTCATGTGACATAAAGATGCAGCCATGGTCATCTTCAGCGTGTTTACCCAACACAGTGATGTGTTATGTTGGGATATCCTAACGCACCACGGATCAAGATAAGAACGGTAATTGGGGAGTAATGTTAAACTTCAGTTGGTGTAAGGTATTAGGAGAACTTATCTCAAATTCAGGATTGCAGTATCTTCTCCACAGGTCCAGGACGTATAGCTTGTGTGAACCGCAAGCTCTGTAACAGAATGAACCACAAGCTCTGTAACAGAATGAACCGCAAGCTCTGTAACAGAATGAACCACAAGCTCTGTAACAGAATGAACTGCAGGCTCTGTAACAGAATGAACCGCAAGCTCTGTAACAGAATGAACCACAAGCTCTGTAACAGAATGAACCGCAGGCTCTGTAACAGAATGAACCGCAGGCTCTGTAACAGAATGAACCGCAGGCTCTGTAACAGAATGAACCGCAGGCTCTGTAACAGAATGAACAGCAGGCTCAGTAACAGAATGAACTGCAGGCTCTGTAACAGAATGAACTGCAGGCTCTGTAACAGAATGAACCGCAAGCTCTGTAACAGAATGAACCACAAGCTCTGTAACAGAATGAACTGCAGGCTCTGTAACAGAATGAACCGCAAGCTCTGTAACAGAATGAACCACAAGCTCTGTAACAGAATGAACTGCAGGCTCTGTAACAGAATGGACAGCAGGCTCTGTAACAGAATGAACTGCAGGCTCTGTAACAGAATGAACAGCAGGCTCTGTAACAGAATGGACAGCAGGCTCTGTAACAGAATGAACAGCAGGCTCTGTAACAGAATGAACAGCAGGCTCTGTAACAGAATAAACTGCAGGCTCTGTAACAGAATGAACAGCAGGCTCTGTAACAGAATGAACAGCAGGCTCTGTAACAGAATGAACAGCAGGCTCTGTAACAGAATGAACAGCAGGCTCTGTAACAGAATGAACTGCAGGCTCTGTAACAGAATGAACTGCAGGCTCTGTAACAGAATGAACAACAGGCTCTGTAACAGAATGAACTGCAGGCTCTGTAACAGAATGAACTGCAGGCTCTGAAACAGAATGGACAGCAGGCTCTGTAACAGAATGAACTGCAGGCTCTGTAACAGAATGAACTGCAGGCTCTGTAACAGAATGAACTGCAGGCTCTGTAACAGAATGAACTGCAGGCTCTGTAACAGAATGGACAGCAGGCTCTGTAACAGAATGAACAGCAGGCTCTGTAACAGAATGAACTGCAGGCTCTGTAACAGAATGAACTGCAGGCTCTGTAACAGAACGAACTGCAGGCTCTGTAACAGAATGGACAGCAGGCTCTGTAACAGAATGAACTGCATGCTCTGTAACAGAATGAACAGCAGACTCTGTAACAGAATGAACTGCAGGCTCTGTAACAGAATGAACAGTAGGCTCTGTAACAGTCAGAACAGCAGGCTCTGTAACAGAATGAACTGCAGGCTCTGTAACAGAATGAACAGCAGGCTCTGTAACAGTCAGAACAGCAGGCTCTGTAACAGAATGAACAGCAGGCTCTGTAACAGAATGAACAGCAGTCTCAGTAACAGAATGAACTGCAGGCTCTGTAACAGAATGGACAGCAGGCTCTGTAACAGTAAGAACAGCAGGCTCACTAACAGAATGAACTGCAGGCTCTGTAACAGAATGAACTGCAGGCTCTGTAACAGAATGAACAGCAGGCTCAGTAACAGAATGAACAGCAGGCTCAGTAACAGAATGAAGAGCAGGCTCTGTAACAGAATGAACTGCAGGCTCTGTAACAGAATGAACTGCAGGCTCTGTAACAGAATGGACAGCAGGCTCTGTAACAGAATGAACTGCAGGCTCTGTAACAGAACGAACTGCAGGCTCTGTAACAGAATGGACAGCAGGCTCTGTAACAGAATGAACTGCAGGCTCTGTAACAGTCAGAACAGAAGGCTCTGTAACAGAATGAACTGCAGGCTCTGTAACAGAATGAACAGCAGGCTCTGTAACAGTCAGAACAGCAGGCTCAGTAACAGAATGAACTGCAGGCTCTGTAACAGGATGAACTGCAGGCTCTGTAACAGTCAGAACAGCAGACTCTGTAACAGAATGAACTGCAGGCTCTGTAACAGAATGAACAGTAGGCTCTGTAACAGTCAGAACAGCAGGCTCTGTAACAGAATGAACTGCAGGCTCTGTAACAGAATAAACAGCAGGCTCTGTAACAGTCAGAACAGCAGGCTCTGTAACAGAATGAACAGCAGGCTCTGTAACAGAATGAACAGCAGTCTCAGTAACAGAATGAACTGCAGGCTCTGTAACAGAATGGACAGCAGGCTCTGTAACAGTAAGAACAGCAGGCTCACTAACAGAATGAACTGCAGGCTCTGTAACAGAATGAACTGCAGGTCTGTAACAGAATGAACTGCAGGCTCTGTAACAGAATGAACAGCAGGCTCAGTAACAGAATGAAGAGCAGGCTCTGTAACAGAATGAACTGCAGGCTCTGTAACAGTCTGAAGAGCAGGCTCTGTAACAGAATGAACTGCAGGCTCGGTAACAGTCTGAAGAGCATGCTCAGTAACAGAATGAGCAGCAGGCTGTGTAACAGTCTGAAGAGCAGGCCCTGTAACAGAATGAACAGCAGGCTCTGTAACAGTCTATAGAGCAGGTTCTGTAACAGTCAGAGCAGCAGGTTCTGTAACAGTCTGAAGAGCAGGTTCTGTAACAGTCTGGAGAGCAGGCTCAGTAACAGTCTGAAGAGCAGGCTCGGTAACAGAATGAACTGTAGGCTCAGTAACAGTCTGAAGAGCAGGCTCTGTAACAGAATGAACAGCAGGCTTTGTAACAGTCTATAGAGCAGGTTCTGTAATAGTCGGAGCAGCAGGTTCTGTAACAGTCTGAAGAGCAGGTTCTGTTACAGTCTGAAGAGCAGGTTCTGTAACAATCTGAAGAACAGGCTCTGTAACAGAATGAGCAGCAGGCTCTGTAACAGTCTGAAGAGCAGGCTCTGTAACAGTCTGAAGAGCAGGCTCTGTAACAGTCTGAAGAGCAGGCTCAGTAACAGAATGAGCAGCAGGCTCTGTAACAGTCTGAAGAGCAGGCTCTGTAACAGAACGAACAGCAGGCTCTGTAACAGTCTATAGAGCAGATTCTGTAACAGTCGGAGCAGCAGGTTCTGTAACAGTCTGAAGAGCAGGTTCTGTTACAGTCTGAAGATCAGGTTCTGTAACAATCTAAATAGCAGGCTCTGTAACAGTCTATAGAGCAGGTTCTGTAACAGTCGGAGCAGCAGGTTCTGTAACAGTCTGAAGAGCAGGTTCTGTAACAGTCTGAAGAGCAGGCTCTGTAACAGTCTGAAGAGCAGGCTCTGTAACAGTCTAAAGAGCAGGCTCTGTAACAGTCTAAAGAGCAGGTTCTCTAACAGTCTATAGAGCAGGCTCTGTAGCAGTCTATAGAGCAGGCTCTGTAACAGTCTATAGAGCCGGTTCTGTTACAGTCTGAACAGCAGGTTATGTAACAGTCTATAGAGCAGGTTCTGTAACAGTCGGAGCAGCAGGTTCTGTAACAGTCTGAAGAGTAGTGTTGCTCGCGAATATTCGCAATTCGAATATTATTCGCGAATATCGCATATTCGCGAATTCGCGAATTTCGCGAATATAGCGCTATATATTCGTAATTACGAATATTCGTTTTTTTTTTCTTACAGTACACATCACAGTGATCATCCCTCTCTGCTTCCAGCTTGTGTGGTGTAAAGAAGGCTGTAATACTACTGTGTGAGACTGGCGTGCGAAAATTCGCATATGCAAAAATTTGCATATGCTAATTTTCGCCTATGCGAATTTTCGCGTATGCTAATTTTGTATATGCTAATTTTCCCATGTGTTAATTTTCGCATACGCGAATTTACGCATATGCGAAAATAAAACGAGAATATAACGAATATGCGAATATTCGCGAATATATGATGAATATTTGTCCATATATTCGCGAATATTCCCGAATTCGAATACAGCCTATGCCGCTCAACACTACTGAAGAGCAGGCTCTGTAACAGTCTGAAGAGCAGGCTCTGTAACAGTCTATAGAGCAGGCTCTGTAACAGTCTGAAGAGCAGGCTCTGTAACAGTCTATAGTGCAGGTTATGTAACAGTCTGAAGAGCAGGCTCTGTAACAGTCAGAGCAGCAGGCTCTGTAACAGTCTGAAGAGCAGGTTCTGTAACAGTCTATAGAACAGGTTCTGTAACAGTCTGAAGAGCAGGTTCTGTAACAGTCTATAGAGCAGGCTCTGTAACAGTCGGAACAGTAGGCTCTATAACATAGAGAGAACTGTGTGGTAATACAGGTACAGTTGCACAGTCCTCTCTATCCCCTCCCTGCACTCATCTCTATTATCATAGAGAGAACTGTGTGGTCATACAGTTACAGCTGCACAGTCCTCTCTATTTCCTCACAGATCTACTGACACTTCCCATCAATAGACTTCGAGGTCCACTGCTATGATTAAGGACCCACCCCCAGCCCATCACCCATTTGACAATTGACTCTTGGATGAATCAGTCAGATTTCAGCTCTGAGTGGGACCAAAACTGGACAAACTTTTCAGCCTTGTATCTAAATGACTGCAGCCAAGGAAGTTCGTGTTCATTCTCTGTATACACAATGTAGGCGTCTTGTAGCTACTGGTCGTGACCGATGCCAACAAATACGTTGTAATTAATCAACATTCTTTACTTTGTGTAATGTGTTGGCAGACGGATCTTCTTCATTTGTTCATCTTATCTTGACACATCGTACTATAATTAACAAATTACACATTAGGGACTATTAGTAGAGATGAAGATCTGAACACAGACTAATGGCATCATTCCAGGTCCACCCATATATGCGATGGATGGACCAGAAAATATTGATTATTGTCATTGTCATACTGCCTCCTGATGTATCAAAGAGAATGACTACAGATGGAGGATGATGGAGGATGATGGAGGGTGATGGGATGGGGGGGTATAGGGAGTATTGTAATTCCTGAGTTGTGGATTAGGAGCTCATTAGTCAACAACTCTTCTTTGGGACTGCTTATGTAGTTCAATGTACTGCATATCCATTACATTGATCTATTAGATCAGCACTCCATTGGTTCAGCCTGCCATAGGCCTAGAACAGTCTCTGGGCAGCCTTCACAACCGAGTGACACCAGTTAAGGCTGCCAAGATCTGTATAAATCCAGATTTTGATGATCATCCTGTGACGGTCATTACTGGCTAGTGTCGGCAGATAGCAGTTGCCATGCGCCGGTTTTGAGTTTGACTTCTTCTCAACCCATGATGCACATAAAATCATGCAATTCTTATGTCCTTATGTCCCCTGAGAGAAGACACCAGAACCATGTGATCATTATGTCCTGAGAGAAGACACCAGAACCATGTGATCATTATGTCCTGAGAGAAGACACCAGAACCATGTGATCATTATGTCCTGAGAGAAGACACCAGAACCATGTGATCATTATGTCCTGAGAGAAGACACCAGAACCATGTGATCCTTATGTCCCCTCAGAGAAGACACCAGAACCATGTGATCATTATGTCCTGAGAGAAGACACCAGAACCATGTGATCATTATGTCCTGAGAGAAGACACCAGAACCATGTGATCCTTATGTCCCCTCAGAGAAGACACCAGAACCATGTGATCCTTATGTCCCCTCAGAGAAGACACAGAACCATGTGATCCCTATGTCCCCTCAGAGAAGACACCAGAACCATGTGATCATTATGTCCCCTCAGAAAAGACACCAGAACCATGTGATCATTATGTCCCCCCAGAAAAGACACCAGAACCATGTGATCATTATGTCCCCTCAGAGAAAACACCAGAACCATGTGATCATTATGTCCCCTCAGAGAAGACACCAGAACCATGTGATCCTTATGTCCCCTCAGAGAAGACACAGAACCATGTGATCATTATGTCCCCTCAGAGAAGACACCAGAACCATGTGATCATTATGTCCCCTCAGAGAAGACACCAGAACCATGTGATCCTTATGTCCCCTCAGAGAAGACACCAGAACCATGTGATCATTATGTCCCCTCAGAGAAGACACCAGAACCATGTGATCATTATGTCCCCTCGGAGAAGACACCAGAACCATGTGATCATTATGTCTCCTCAGAGAAGACCCCAGAACCATGTGATCATTATGTCCCCTCAGAGAAGACACCAGAACCATGTGATCCTTATGTCCCCTCAGAGAAGACACCAGAACCATGTGATCATTATGTCCCCTCAGAGAAGACACCAGAACCATGTGATCATTATGTCCCCTCAGAGAAGACACCAGAACCATGTGATCCTTATGTCTCCTCTGAGAAGACACCAGAACCATGTGATCCTTATGTCCCCTCCTCAGAGAAGACACCAGAACCATGTGATCATCATGTCCCCTCAGAGAAGACACCAGAACCATGTGATCATTATGTCCCCTAAGAGAAGACACCAGAACCATGTGATCATTATGTCCCCTCAAAGAAGACCCCAGAACCATGTGATCCTTATGTCCCCTCCTCAGAGAAGACCGCAGAACCATGTGATCATTATGTCCCCTCAGAGAAGACACCAGAACCATGTGATCCTTATGTCCCTTCAGAGAAGACACCAGAACCATGTGATCCTTATGTCTTCACAGAAAAGACACAAGAACCATGTGATCATTATGTCCTCTCAGAGAAGACACCAGAACCATGTGATCCTTATGTCCCTTCAGAGAAGACACCAGAACCATGTAATCCTTATGTCTCCTCAGAAAAGACACAAGAACCATGTGATCATTATGTCCTCTCAGAGAAGACACCAGAACCATGTGATCCTTATGTCTCCTCAGAAAAGACACCAGAACCATGTGATCATTATGTCCTCAGAGAAGACACCAGAACCATGTGATCACTATGTCCCCTCAGAAAAGACACCAGAACCATGTGATCCTTATGTCCTCTCAGAGAAGACACCAGAACCATATGATCATTATGTCCCTTCAGAGAAGACACCAGAACCATGTGATCCTTATGTCTCCTCAGAAAAGACACAAGAACCATTCTTATGTCCTCATAGAAGACACCAGAACCATGTGATCACTATGTCCCCTCAGAGAAGACACAGAACCATGTGATCCTTATGTCCCCTCAGAGAAGACACCAGAACCATGTGATCACTATGTCCCCTCAGAGAAGACACCAGAACCATGTGATCCTTATGTCCCCTCCTCAGAGAAGACACCAGAACCATGTGATCATTATGCCCCCTCAGAGAAGACACCAGAACCATGTGATCCTTATGTCCCCTCAGAGAAGACACCAGAACCATGTGATCCTTATGTCCCCTCAGAGAAGACACCAGAACCATGTGATCATTATGTCCCCTCAGAGAAGACACCAAAACCATGTGATCATTATGTCCCCTCAGAGAAGACACCAGAACCATGTGATCATTATGTCCCCTCAGAGAAGACACCAGAACCATGTGATCATTATGTCCCCTAAGAGAAGACACCAGAACCATGTAATCATTGTGTCCCCTCAAAGAAGACCCCAGAACCATGTGATCCTTATGTCCCCTCCTCAGAGAAGACCGCAGAACCATGTGATCATTATGTCCCCTCAGAGAAGACACCAGAACCATGTGATCCTTATGTCCCTTCAGAGAAGACACCAGAACCATGTGATCGTTATGTCTTCACAGAAAAGACACAAGAACCATGTGATCATTATGTCCTCTCATTGAAGACACCAGAACCATGTGATCCTTATGTCCCTTCAGAGAAGACACCAGAACCATGTGATCCTTATGTCTCCTCAGAAAAGACACAAGAACCATGTGATCATTATGTCCTCTCAGAGAAGACACCAGAACCATGTGATCCTTATGTCTCCTCAGAAAAGACACCAGAACCATGTGATCCTTATGTCCTCTCAGAGAAGACACCAGAACCATATGATCATTATGTCCCTTCAGAGAAGACACCAGAACCATTTGATCCTTATGTCTCCTCAGAGAAGCCACCAGAACCATGTGATCACTATGTCCCCTCAGAAAAGACACCAGAACCATGTGATCACTATGTCCCCTCAGAGAAGACACCAGAACCATGTGATCCTTATGTCCTCTCAGAGAAGACACCAGAACCATATGATCATTATGTCCCTTCAGAGAAGACACCAGAACCATGTGATCCTTATGTCTCCTCAGAAAAGACACAAGAACCATTCTTATGTCCTCAGAGAAGACACCAGAACCATGTGATCACTATGTCCCCTCAGAGAAGACACAGAACCATGTGATCCTTATGTCCCCTCAGAGAAGACACCAGAACCATGTGATCACTATGTCCCCTCAGAGAAGACACCAGAACCATGTGATCCTTATGTCCCCTCCTCAGAGAAGACACCAGAACCATGTGATCATTATGCCCCCTCAGAGAAGACACCAGAACCATGTGATCCTTATGTCCCCTCAGAGAAGACACCAGAACCATGTGATCCTTATGTCCCCTCAGAGAAGACCCCAGAACCATGTGATCATTATGTCCCCTCAGAGAAGACACCAGAACCATGTGATCCTTATGTCCCCTCAGAGAAGACCCCAGAACCATGTGATCATTATGTCCCCTCAGAGAAGACACCAGAACCATGTGATCATTATGTCCCCTCAGAGAAGACACCAGAACCATGTGATCATTATGTCCCCTCAGAGAAGACACCAGAACCATGTGATCCTTATGTCCCCTCAGAGAAGACACCAGAACCATGTGATCCTTATGTCTCCTCAGAGAAGACACCAGAACCATGTGATCATTGTGTCCCCTCAGAGAAGACACCAGAACCATGTGATCATTATGTCCCCTCAGAGAAGACACCAGAACCATGTGATCATTATGTCCCCTCAGAGAAGACACCAGAACCATGTGATCATTATGTCCCCTCAGAGAAAACACCAGAACCAGAACATAAACTGATTTATTGAGGTAAAACAACAGTTTTATATCCCCCTCCCCAAGACATGAGGTAATCAACAGTTTGGAGTCCCCTCTCCCTGAAGGCAGGTCACATGACATTCTCACATTCCAATGCCCTAATAAGGCTTTAGAGTAAAATGTTTTTTTGTCTGTTGCTGGGCAGAGTCTTCTCAGGCGATGGTGGGTACAAACAGTTATGGCACAACCATGGTATATGCTCTCCTTATGCCATGATAAATATATATAACATGATACTCCAGATCTAAATCATTGTCCTACCTACTTACAAGTCAATATGATTACTTATTTGGTAGAGGCACCTATGGATATTCCAGGCAGATGTCTTTGGGTTATTCATTGTACAGGGTTCTTAAGCATTGTACAGGGTTCTTAAAGGGGTATTCCAGGATTTTTTTTATATTTGACTATGCTACAGGGGCTGTAAAGTTAGTGTTGTTCATAATATAGTGTCTTTACCTGTGTGTGACAGTTTTCTCACAATACTTCTGTTATTTTCACCCCAATATTTATTTTTAACAGCATTTGTGATCGGGGCTCCATACGTGTACTAGTGACAGGAAAGATTGCCTACATACCTATACAAGATCTTACCCTAGCATAGCGGTCTGAGTTGTGCCATAACCGCGCAATGAGGGCACGCCTATAGAGGGCAAAAAGCAACCATGCTAGGATGAATATAATTCCTTAAATAAAACATCCTACATCCAGCATCAATCTTCACATACCCGAAGTAGACTATATCTAGTGTGCTGAAAGAGTAGCCCTGACCAACTAGTGACTACTAGAGGTGGTAACCATACCTTTGAAACCGTGGTAGTAATGTCCATCTGTAAAGAATCAATCTGAAAATAACCTTCCCTGCCAAATATACTAACTGAACTATACCTATCACCATCCCTACTTGTGACATTACTTCAAATGGACACGGAAAGGCTAACTTCATGGCAGGTCTGAAAAGCACCAATCCCCTGCTATTTAAGAGGCAAAAACTAAACTGACAGGTAAATGACAAGAAATACCTATCTACCTGATAGACCGTGTGGGTCATGTCGCATGACAAGGTTCACGAAGGCACCTTACCTGATTGAGACTGTAACAGACATACCTAACTAGCCACTGTACTGACCCAACTGGACTTGGAAGTGATGACCCATTGCAGATGACAGCTCCCTGCGAGAGCAACGTATCTGTAGACGTGACCAGTGTTTAGGTGAACCATCATGTCTGTAGACCTGACAGGTCTTTGTGACACCGTCGTGCCTGAACCCGTCACAGGTCCCCGCGGAACCATCGAGCCTGTAGACATGACAGGTCTTTGTGAAATCATTGTTCCTGTAAACGTCACAGGTCTTTGTAAACCACTTTTTTTTTTTCTTCTCAAATACGTAAGTGTGAAATGCCATATTGAGATTGTATACTATCTGAAACGTGTCAGATTACCTACATAACCATGTCAAATCAATTGCTCTGAAATGAGACAGCAGCAACCACGATTCAATCCCCGATCCTAAAGAAATGAGTCATGAAACTGTGTATTAAATGCACAATATATCTGCAACTAAATGCTGGCCCTCCTTAAAAGAGAATGTGCAATTATGCCGGATAGTTGAATCTGTGTACTATAACGAAATGATAACGTCATCGAGAAATACAACAGACGAGGTTGTATCTGACCTGAAAACGTGTCAGGTCATAACAAATATAACACACGACAAAATTGCTCTGAAAACGAGTCAGTAGCAACTGGCATTACCCCTTTTAACCTGAAGAGGAGTCAGGCAACAGGGTAACATCATGAGTATTCATGACAAGATACCTGTATGAAGCTGGCGTGTTGTTCTGAAGGCGTGTCAGTAACAAAAATGACCAATTGTGTCCAATACCCTAAGCAAATGATCTACCTCCCCTGTGTGCACCGCATGAAACATGTTAACCGTATGTACGGCATAACCTGCTAACAGTATACCCAACTACAAGTCGCTACTCAATATGTTATTGCTCTGAGACATGTCTAACAATAACCTATGTGGTGCATCCCCCCCTGCAGACGTAGGAGGTTTAAGAATATGTGCTCGATATATCTGCAATGAATGTAAGCACCATATGAATACTGTAATCGTGTATTGTAAATATATGTACAGCCAGAGGTGCAACTGCTATTCAACACTAGGAACGAATGCACATAACCTACCCGCATACAACTATGGTAGTATGCAACAAATGCTGCGTACTGGTGCATGTATCATACACAAGCTGGGAGCGTAAGTACCGTGAAAACGCAAGGAATTTATGCTCTAACATCATTATGAGTACCGCATACATGCCTAGAAAATAAAGTGTAAACATATATCTAAAAAGATAGACAACTTGCAACTATGCCGGATAGTTGAATATGTCTACTATAAGTAACTGATAACGTGGTCATGAAATACCACAGAGGAGGCTGTATCTGTCCTGAGAACGTCTCAGGTCATGACAATGAACCACAATGTAATTGCTCTCAAAATTTGTCGGTAGCAACCGACATTAACTCCTTAAGCTGAAGGAGTCAGGCAAATAAGGCAACATCCTAACAAAGCTGTATAAGTTTTCTGTATAAACACTATGCACGAATATGCAGTATGAAAGCTATGAGCATGAGTACAGTAAAGCTACGCGAGCATATGTGTAGTGTAGACTCTAAGGATGGAAATGCAGAAAAACTATTACCCATGTGCAGTACAACAAAATAAAGCTATGAACGTAACCAGACTATGAGCGTAACGGGCAACTATGCCAGATAGTTGAATCTGTGTACTATAACGAAATAACGTAATCGAGAAATACAACAGACGAGGTTGTATCTGACCTGAAAACGTGTCAGGTCATAACAAATACACCAATGACAAAATAGCTCTGAATACGAGTCAGTAGCAACCGACATTACCCCTTAACCTGAAGAGGAGTCAGGCAACAGGTTAACATTGAGTATTCCTGAAATTGGTTGCTCTGAATGTGAGTCAGTAACAACCACGATTCAACCCCTGAAGGAACGAGTCAGGTGACCGGGTATTGAACAGCCGATTAGTGCCACTAAAATGATGACCACCCTTGAACGAGTACCTGTGCCGGATAGTTGAATATGTGTACTATAACTAACTGATAACGTAGTCGTGAAATACAACAGAGGAGGTTGTATCTGACCTGAGAACTTGTCAGGTCATGACAATAAACAACATTGCGATTGCTCTGAACGAGTCAGTAGCAACCGACATTAACCCCTTAACCTGAAGAGGAGTCAGGCAATAGGGCAACATCCTGACAAACCTGAGTGAACTTTCCGTATAAAAGACTATGCACGAATACACAGAATGAATGCTATAAACATACGTACAGTAAAAGCTACGGGAGCATGTGTGTAGTGTAGACGCTATGGATGAACATGCAGAATAAATACCATTACCCATGTACAGTAAACGCTATGGATGTTAGTGCAGAGAACATAACAGAATGAATGCTACATGTACGCAGAATAAGTACTACAACGTGTCAGCATAATAATTACTACCATCGTATGTACAGAATGAATGATACGAATGTCCGTGTAGTGTATTGCTACAATTCTATGTGCAATATACATGACGTGAACATGTCTGTGGTATGAATACAACGAGCGTGTATGTGGTATAAATGCTATGAGCGTATAGTGGTATGATACTATGAGCAGTATAATGCTATGAGTATACTTGCGGTATCAATGCTAAGAGCGTATGTGCCTGATGTAGGCCATGTGTATGTGTAGTATAAATGCTACAAGTACATGTGCAGTATAAGCGTCGAGCATATGTGCTACGAATTAATATGTGGTATGACGCTATGAGGTATGAGTACTATGAGCAGTATAATGCTGTGAACATGCTATGAGCGCGTGGCCACAACTGCACGAAACAGCATGTCACTATGTGTGAGAACCATAGGAAACCTGCGTGTATGAATGCGGTGAACATGTGAACAACAAAACCATGACCGTGTAACCAATATAACTGCCATAAGCGTATTAACCCTGCGTGTATGAATGCGGTGAACGTGTGAACAACAAAACCATGACCGTGTAACCAATATAACTGCCATGAGCGTATGAACCCTGCGTGTATGAATGCGGTGAACATGTGAACAACAAAACCATGACCGTGTAACCAATATAACTGCCATAAGCGTATTAACCCTGCGTGTATGAATGCGGTGAACGTGTGAACAACAAAACCATGACCGTGTAACCAATATAACTGCCATGAGCGTATGAACCCTGCGTGTATGAATGCGATGAATGTGTGAACAGCAAAACCATAACCGTGTGACCAATGTAACTGCCATGAGCGTATGAAACCTGCGTGTATGAATGCGGTGAACGCATGAACAACAAAACCATGACCGTGCAACCAATACAACCGCCATGAGCGTATGAACCGTATGAACCCTGCGTGTATGAATGCAATGAACGTGCGAACAACAAAACCATAACCGTGTGACCAATATACCTGCCATGAGCGTATGAAACCTGCGTGTATGAATGCGGTGAACATGTGAACAACAAAACCATGACCGTGTAACCAATATAACTGCCATAAGCGTATTAACCCTGCGTGTATGAATGCGGTGAACGTGTGAACAACAAAACAATGACCGTGTAACCAATATAACTGCCATGAGCGTATGAACCCTGCGTGTATGAATGCGATGAACGTGTGAACAGCAAAACCATAACCGTGTGACCAATGTAACTGCCATGAGCGTATGAAACCTGCGTGTATGAATGCGGTGAACGCATGAACAACAAAACCATGACCGTGCAACCAATACAACCGCCATGAGCGTATGAACCGTATGAACCCTGCATGTATGAATGCGATGAACGTGCGAACAACAAAACCATAACCGTGTGACCAATATACCTGCCATGAGCGTATGAAACCTGCGTGTATGAATGCGGTGAACATGTGAACAACAAAACCATGACCGTGTAACCAATATAACTGCCATGAGCGTATGAAACCTGCGTGTATGAATGCGGTGAACATGTGAACAACTTAAGAACCGTGAGAGTGTGACCACTATAACTGCCATGAGTGTATGAACCGTATAATTGCTATAGGCAGTATACTGCCGTAACCAGTATGAAATACCATTAACATATGAACCGAATGATACTTTGAGCGTATGAACCAGTGATAATTACAAGGTGTTTGATTGCCATGAACGTAACATGGTAGAAAGAACGTAAGACCGTGAACATGCCAAGAATATGTGAACAGCATAAATGCCAAGTTTGTGGACCGTGTAAAACACCAGTGAGTGAGAGAATAACCATGAGGTGAACAGCATAAACGAGTCTGCACAGTATAAATGCTGTGAATGTATCGTCAGTGAGTATATGTACCGTATATAATGATATTAGCACATGAAACTGTATACATACTATGCGCGTACGAGCAGTGTGCCATAAGCGTATGAATTAACCATGAGAGTACGGACAATAAGAAACTCATGGAGTTATCAAACCGTGAAGATGCTCTACTCGTGTGCACCTTGTACCAGTAATGCGTGTATGCCCATTATAAACCAAGCGTATGAACCGTATGGATACCATGATCGTGCAAATAACGAGCATTACACTGTGTATACTATGATTTAATTGGATGTAGCCTATGTTATATCTCTACAGAGCATTGCACCCTACTATATACTATATTGAAACAAGACAGTCTACAGAGCACTGCATCACCACACACAGCATATGCTACCCTGCAACGTGATCCTCTGCAGAGTATTGCACCACACCAAACAGTAAATGCCACCCTGTGTTGCAACGAGACCCTTCGCAGAGCACTGCACCACACTGGACATGCTAACTGTAACGACCCTCTGCAGAGCATTGCACTATGCCCTATATAATATGTTGTATTGAAACCATCCCATCTGCAGAGCATTGCACTAACTGTATAAAGTTTGTTTATAATGAGACCATCTGCAGAGCATTGCACCATAACTGTATATAATGTATACTATATTGTAACGAGACCATCTGCAGATTATTGCACCATAACTGTATATCATGTATACTATATTGTAACGAGACCATCTGCAGAGCACTGCACTATACCGTTATACAGTACATGTTATATTGTAACGAGACCCTTTGCAGAGCATTACACTGTACCGTATACTGCAAGGGCACCGTATACCCCACAGAGCACCGCAGCACACAGCAAAAGTTATATTGAAACGACTCTTTGCAGAGCATTGCACCACACTGTATACAGCAAACGTTATATTGAAACAACCCTCCGCAGAGCATTACACTATACTTTAGATTAACGACAGCAGACAAGCTGACAGGACCGCCTAACGAGGAATGGGCAGCTGCCGCAACCTGTCCCAAGAGCATAGACAATTGTAGCTGTGTGGGTGGCGGGCGGTCCACATGTCGCCATGAGGCAGCTAGCGGGCTGCGGGAAATGCTGAGGCCGCACCACCCCCAGCACCGATTTAACTCACCTGCTTGCCGCTCCTGGCCCCCACTACCGCTGCGGGCAGAGCCAGCCAGCACCATACCTGCCCAATATTACCTTATAATCAGAGTGAGACAGCATCCCCAGATAAGACAGCCAGCGGAGCTGCCAGGATGCCGCGCCTGCACCCCCCCCCAGACTCATGATCAGCGAGGCCTCCGCACCTTGAGCAGCAGCTCTGAAGATTTTTGTGGGAGATTCAAACACCAGCCTGCCACAGGAAGCAGAGATTCCACAAACGACACGTGCTCCGCCCCTGTAGGAGAGGGGAAGTTATATACACACGCCCCCACCTGTTCCCAATAAGCCCCACCTGGAAGTGCAGGGAGCGATAATTACTTCCGCCCCTCGCACAAATACAGCCCATCTGGCTTTATACACAAAATGACTCATGTCTCGGATTTTTCCCAGCTTGCAATGCGGTCGAGACCTGACTGACTAGTCAGCTGATGACAGGGAGCCTGTTTGCTTCAATGGGTGGAGAGAGCAATCTGCAAGTAATGCAACAGCTGGAGGCACCCTGATTGAAAACCACAGGTCTGCAGCTCATTTATGTGTCTAATGACAGACATCACCGATCTTACCCCTTAGACGTAGCGATCAAAGTAGATTGTGGCTTCTAACATAAAGAAAAATTGGTCCCAGCAGCTCAGCGGAGCTGATCGGGGCCACCGTGGTAAAACCGCGGTGTCCCGGTCAAATGAGGGGAGGGCCCTTACCTGCCTCCTCGCTGTCTGATCATTGGTCTAAAGCTCCAGTCAGCAATGGCAGGCTGTAGCAGCAGAGCACCGATAACACTGATCAATGCTATGCTATGGCATAGCATTGAGCAGTGTATACAATATAAGGACTGCATGTTATATTCCCTATGGGGACTATAAAATTGTGTAGAAAAAAAAAGTTTAAAAAAGTTAATAAATGCTAATTAACCCCTTCCTTAATAAAAGTTTGAATCACCCCCCATTTTCCCATAAAAAATGTCAGCAAAAATATAAACATATGTGGTATTGCCGTGTCCATTAATGTCCGAACTATAAATATATAATGTTAATTAAACCGCATGGTCAATGGCATCTAAAATTGTTTATTTTTGGTTACTCTGTATACCCCCAAAAAATTTATAAGAAGTGATCAAAAAGTCCCATCTTAACAGAAATTGTACCAATAAAAACTGCAGATCACAGCACAAAAAGTGACCCTCACACATCCCCGTATGTGGATATATAAAAAGGTTGTAGGGGTCAGAAGAGGACAATTTTAAACAGGCAAATTTTCATGCAAATAGTTATATTTAAAAAAAAAAGTGAAACAAAATCAAACCATCATTTTATTAGTATGGACCTACAGAATAAAGATAAGGTTTAGTTTTTACCAAAAAAAAGCATTACGTGGAATTGAAAGCCCCCAAAACTTTCAAAATTGTGTTGTTTTTTTTTCAATTTTGCTTCACAAATAATTTTTTTTTTTTTGTTTCGCCATAGATTTTTTTGGTGAAATTATTGATGTCATTACAAAGTAAAATTGGTGTTGCAAAAAACAAGCCCTCCTATAGGTCTGTAGGTGGAAAATTTAAAGCGTTATTAAATTTTAGAAGGTGAGGAGGAAAAAAAAAACAAAAGTGCAAAAATGAAATAATGGCCCGGTCCTCAAGGGGTTAAGAAAGGAGGTCAGATGGATTATGAGACTTTCGATGCAACAGGTCCTCTTGGCCTGAATGAGCACAATGAGCTCGGTATATTACTATAAATATGTCCCTATGTTCCATTTTGTTTTTAGAGATGTTTTTTTAAAGGGGTACTCCGGCGCTTAGACATCTTATTCCCTATCCAAAGGATAGGGGGATAATATGCTTGATTGCGGGGGTCCTGGCGGAGTACCCCTTTAAAGGATAAAGGAAAAGCATTGACTTCTTTACTGCCTAGCAAGGTCTAATAGGTGATTTATAAATCTTTCCAGAAGAAATAGTCTCCAGTGGCAAACAGATGACTCCAAAGTAACCTCCACATGGGGTTGTCTTCTACAAGACCTTTGGGGCCCATTATTGTGTAGTGGCTGGGGCCTAAGCGGACATCCTTTAGGTCTCTGGTGGGCCAGTCTGACCCTGTTTGGGTACAATGACAACTTTCATCATGTACATGCACTGTTGTGTGCCTTCTTCTCCTTGTTGGACCACGGAGCCCACACCAATGAAAACCAATATTTGCTGTCCAGTAAAGTGGTCATTGACCATATCTACAGAAAACAATGATGGCAAAATGTAATTTAGAACATCTTTATTATTATTATATGATTTCTAACGATGGAGATCATCATGGAAAATGCAAACAACATTTTTGAAAAATCATGAAATTATGGTAGTCTATGTTCATTTATTGGGATGTGGCCATCCAGCCCGATAGCCTCCAGAATCCAACCTGCAAGGAACCAGCGACATTAACGGAAGAAAAACATTTCGATTTTTCTAAAAGTGGACGTTTCTTCCCTCCAGACGTTCCAGACTGAAGGCCCTGTATCAGGTCATATACATCACAAAAGTATCTACATATAAATACAATCTAAAAAGTATTTCTACATATATATATATTTGAGTCTATCGAGAGTAGATTGGTTCATGTCTATATCTGGAGGACACATCTGATGGCCACCGCACCCATTGCCAGGGCCGTGTAGGTTGTGGCCACAGAAGCTGTGCTGGTGACCCCTTGAGTATTAGATGGTGTTTGGGTGGCAGATTTAGTGGCGTTCTTGGTGGTCGCTTGAGTGGTGGCTTTGGTTGAGGTGGGTTTGTCGGTATTGCTCGATGCACCGGCAAGAAGACCCCCACTGTTACAAAGATCCGATTCACAACAGTTGACTTCCATCTCCTTTCCGAGTGCGTTCGGGTCAGTTGGTTGGCAGTTATTGGCACAGTCCTTGGTCACCACTGATTCTCCGTTAAAGGGAAAACCTGCAAGAAAACATAGATAGGAATTGTAGAGCTGTAGATGGTGCTCAAGATCAAAGACAATTTTTTTATTATTATTAAGGGCTACTCTGGTGGAAAACTATTTTTTTTTTTTTAAGTAAACAGTGGCCAGAAAGTTAAACTGATTTGCAAATACTTCTATTTAAAAATCTTAATCCTTCCAGTACTTATCAGCCGCTGTATGCTCCAGAGAAAGTTGTGTAGTTCTTTCCAGTCTGACCACAATGCTCTCTGTTTACACATCTGTCCGTGTCAGGAACTGTCCAGAGCAGGAGAGGCTTGCTATGGGGATTAACTCCTACTCTGGACAGTTTCTAACACAGACAGAGGTGGCAGCAGAGAGCACAGGAACATAACTTCCTCTGGAGCGGACAACAGCTGATAAGTACTAAAAGATTAAGATTTTTAAATAGAAGTCATTTAAAAATCTGTATAGCTTTCTGGCACCACTGGAGTACCCCTTTAAGAGCGTGTGTCACATGAAAAAATGTGCACGAGGATACGGTCTATCACAAGTCCTTCCCTGAAAGGAGAAAGCCCCCCCCCCCCTCCAACAAACATTCTTTTCGACTATGGACCAAAAGGCGCCTGCGAATTTCCAGGTTCGAAGGACCACAAAGGATCATGGCACCCGACTAGGCGTCTACCGAGGAGCCATAAACCGGTTGGCATCCCTACCGTTGCAGAGAGGGGAACCTGATGGCCTCACACACACACCTCACCTAGACTGTAAGGAGGGACACCCAGAAGGTCACCGCACACTGACCAATCCTAGGGTACAAATAAAGACCCAAAACGGGGCAAAAACAGCCTGGACATGTGGCCGGCTCTATACAAATTCCTCTGTAGCTCAACAGCCGTAGTGCCAGAACACTAGAGGTGAGTGCCCAAACAGGGTGTGAGTAAAGTGTTTTCAAAGAGTGCTCACTCATGTTGGGTCGCAAATCCCAATAAGTACTGACCCTGGGGTCAGTACTCACAGGGCACTATTGCCCCTCGGCTCTTGCTCTACTGAGACCTTAGGGCCAGACAGGACACGGGGGACAGGTTGCTTTATGGTGATTGACCGCCAGAGGAATACGGTCAACTACACCTGCCCACTCCATGAGGTCACATGACTGTCTACTGCAGTGTTTCCTAATCAAGGTACCTTCAGCTGTTGAAAAAACTACAACTCCCAGCATGCCCGGACAGCCGTTGGCTGTCCGGGCATGCTGGGAATTGTAGTTTTCCGTGACAGCCTCCTGACTGTGCGCGCGTACTCACCAACTTCGCCGCTTTCAGCAACTGTCCGGCAGGACTTCTGGGAGGGCAGACACTCCTTGGTCTCGTTGCAGCTTCTCATGGGCTTTTTGATGCAGGTGTAACACTGCAAAGAAACGGCTGGAAAGAGAAAACAAAAACAATTCTATAAAAAAAAAGTGTTTATTAAAGGAGACTTGTGGCCAAACTATAAAAATATAAGATTACTCTCATAAAATAGCTTAGTGCCCCCTGATCACCCACCTTTTTAGAGTTTCTTGATACGCCCTCCAGTTCCTGAGATATAAGGGTTTATAGTTAGGGCAGCAATTCAGGGAGTGAGTCAGATGGGCGTAAACTTTAACAGTGGGAGTGGCTATAAGGTGTTGGGTGGGGTTATACAGTCAGCGAGGATGAGGGGGGGGGGGAAGGTTTACAGTGAAGGACATGTATGCCTAACACACACACCCTGACAGTACAATCCTGCCCGCCACTCCCATAATTAAAATTAAGGCCACACCCATCTGACTGATTCCCTGAATGGTCAGACCAACTAAAAACGCACATATCTTTGGAATGAAAGGGCGTATCAAGAAACTGTAAGAAGATGTGGGACCAGGGGGCATTAGTCTATTTAATTATCATGCAATGCCATTTTTGGGGAGTTGGCTAGAGGTCCTCTTTAAAGTATCAATGCCGGTCAAAAATGAAGTCACATCTATGACATTGGCACCTGACCTGTTAAAGGGGTACTTCCGTAGAAAACTTTTTTTTTTTAAACAACTGGTGCCAGAAAGTTAAACAGATTTGTAAATCACTTCTATTAAAAAATCTTAATCCTTCCAGTACTTTTTAAGGGCTGTATACTAAAGAGAAATCCAAAACAGAAATGCATTTCCTCTGATGTCATGACCACAGTGCTCTCTGCTGACCTCTGCTGTCCATTTTAGGAACTGTCCGGAGCAGCATATGTTTGCTATGGGGATTTTCTCCTTCTCTGGACAGTTCCATAAAATGGACAGCAGAGGTCAGCAGAGAGCACTGTGGTCATGACATCAGAGGAAATGCATTTCTGTTTTGGATTTCTCTTTAGTATACAGCCCCTAAAAAGTACTAGAAGTATTAAGATTTTTTATTATTAAAGTGATTTACAAATCTGTTTAACTTTCTGCCACCAGTTGATTTAACAAAAAAAAAATAAAAAGTTTTCCACGGGAGTCCCCCTTTAAGTCGGATTGCATGCCAGATTCTGCGTCAGAACTGAAAGAAATCCGGCCAACTCACCAGTTAACTGAGAAAACGAGAAAAAAGGTGAGAGGTCATTGAAAAAGGGGGCGTGGTTGCAAAAAGGGGGCGTGTCCCTGACATTTTCAAAAAATCCCAAAATATTTACTAAGGTCCCCACAGAAAATGTGGTGGATTTGAGCCGAGGAAATCAGATCAGAGCGGGTGTAAAAAAATAAAAAAAAGCAAAATGTAGGAAAACATTAGTAAATATTGTGAAAAAATAACCGCAGGGAATAAAAAAATCACAAAGAAATCTACACAACACTCGAAGTAATTCAGGGCCATTGGGGGAGATTTATCAAAACCTGTCCAGAGGTAAATGTGTCCATAACAACCAATCAGATTGCTGCTTTCATTTTTAAAAAGGCCTCTGCAAAATGGAAGAAGCGATCTGATTGGTTGCTAGGGGCAACGTATCCTGTGCACAGGTTTTATAGATCTCCCCCATTGTGTCTACTGAACAATGGCTGTAAGCGCGATGTATTCACTGCTACAATCTGATCCCCCATAGGAGGAGCCATATGTTATGATAACTACGCAGGAAGACAAACTGCAGCTTCATACTACTCTCCACATTGTCCGCTGTCAAATTTAAGCCCCGCCCACAATGTAGATAAAAAAAAAAGATAATATGGCAAGATGCACAATAACAAACAGCAAATATAGATTCAAAGATATTTACAAGTATCCATTCTGCAATAGTCAAACCTGACCACAGTGTAAATAATCCAGAGCTGCACTCACTATATCCTGTACTGACCCTGAGTTATATCCTGTATTATACTCCAGAGCTGTACTCACTATTCTGCTGGTGGGGTCACTGTGTACATACATTACATTACTTATCCTGTACTGATCCTGAGTTATATCCTGTATTATACTCCAGAGCTGTACTCACTATTCTGCTGGTGAGGTCACTGTGTACATACATTACATTACTTATCCTGTACTGATCCTGAGTTATATCCTGTATTATACTCCAGAGCTGTACTCACTATTCTGCTGGTGGGGTCACTGTGTACATACATTACATTACTTATCCTGTACTGATCCTGAGTTATATCCTGTATTATACTCCAGAGCTGTACTCACTATTCTGCTGGTGAGGTCACTGTGTACATACATTACATTACTTATCCTGTACTGATCCTGAGTTATATCCTGTATTATATTCCAGAGCTGTACTCACTATTCTGCTGGTGAGATCACTGTGTACATACATTACATTACTTATCCTGTACTGATCCTGAGTTATATCCTGTATTATACTCCAGAGCTGTACTCACTATTCTGCTGGTGAGATCACTGTGTACATACATTACATTACTTATCCTGTACTGATCCTGAGTTATATCCTGTATTATACTCCAGAGCTGTACTCACTATTCTGCTGGAGAGGTCACTGTGTATATACATTACATTACTTATCCTGTACTGACCCTGAGTTATATTCTGTATTATACTCCAGAGCTGCACTCACTATTCTGCTGTTGAGGTCACTGTGTCCATACATTACATTAATTATCCTGTACTGATCCTGAGTTATATCCTGTATTATACCCCAGAGCTGTACTCACTATTCTGCTGGTGAGGTCACTGTGTACATACATTACATTACTTATCCTGTACTGATCCTGAGTTATATCCTGTATTATACACCAGAGCTGTACTCACTATTCTGCTGGTGAGGTCACTGTGTACATACATTACATTACTTATCCTGTACTGATCCTGAGTTATATCCTGTATTATACTCCAGAGCTGTACTCACTATTCTGCTGGTGAGATCACTGTGTACATACATTACATTACTTATCCTGTACTGATCCTGAGTTATATCCTGTAAATCTTTTATTAGAAAAATATAAATCATAACAAAACATAAACCAGCACAACTTTGCCATAACAAAAAAACAACAACATGAAATAACATAAACCCAAACTTTACATTTAAATAAAAGAACAAAAATCCTGCCTAACCGGCCAGCCCAGCTTTCCTACTAGAACTAGAAATATTATAACTACTAGAAATATTATAACTACACCTTTCATAGCCAAACAACACACTCATAAGAAACATAAAAATAGCACTATTTTGCTTTAACTCTAAACACCCAAACTCGGGAAAAATCATACATAGAAAACACAACAAGCACTCACACTGCACACCATGTTTTTTTTTTTTAAATAATAATATTAATAAAATAATAATAACAACACTATACCACACTCACACATGCACACATTTATATCCATATATTAACTACATTTAACCAAGAAACCAAAAATAAATAAATAAATAAATTAAATTCAACTCAAAATACCCAAACTCGGGAAAATATCACAGAAAACACAATACACACATGCTTACACACATCTTTACTACATACTACATATATAAACCAAAGAAAATAAATCCACAACGGGATACTAAAGAAACATTACTACAAAAACAAAACTGGTTCGACTGCCATGTCTATCCCTACTATAAATACTATATACTTAAAAAAAAAATAAAAAATAAAAAAATTTTTTTTTACAATAATATAACATACATTATACATACTATATACATAACTACCTATATACACTACTATACACAAACTATATACACCTATAAATAAACAGAAAACACACCTACAAATATAAAAGAACATTCTACACTAAACTGACCCTTCACCCACACCACCCGCCCTCCTGTACATGGGTCAGAGTTTTTTTCCATACAGTTCATAGTCCTCAATGTCCAGTCCACAACTGACCCATGCCAGGTCCACCAAAAGAAAAGACCACCACCACCCACAAATATACCCTCCCAACCTAGAACTCCTCCCAACCAACTTAACCATAACCAGCTTTAACATACATAAGCAAACAATACAACCCACTTTAGGCCCAAGTTCGGTGCCTGTAAGCCCTTCATAACCTTAACATCTGAAAACAAAACAAAAAGCTATGGTGCACATGCATTAGCCCACCACCAGGAAGAAGGATGGCAATCCTGATACATACAAAATGTATATTCTTTCCCTAACTGCACCCTACCTCTCACCCTACCATTATCCCTAAAGATAAACTGACCCTACTATCACCCTAACCCTGTCCCTGCATCACTGTCCCTAACAAAAACAAGGGTACTCTACCCAAAAGGTCTAGTACCTAGGGCACATCAAAAGAAAACCCTCTCCATAGGAGAGAAGCCCTACTGGTACCAAGACTGCCATACTCCAAAGACCTGATCTTCCCGAGGTCACCAGTGATGTTCCTACAGACCTCCACCTCGGAGAGGACTTTGCGCTGATTAGACACTAAACACCGTGCATTCCACGTGTAGTATCTAACCACTAAACTGACTAAGAATAAAGTGCCCCGATCACGGCCACCCAGGTTCCTGAATGCCCCATAAGCCCACTCTGGATAGGTAAGGCCGGCAAGTTGACTCCAGCCGATGGAAGCGCCCACCCGGTTGTAGACCCTTATATTAATGGGGCAATGAAGCAGGAAATGGTCCATGCTTTCCAGCATGTCCCCGCACTCTTCTCGGGGACATCCCCGGTCATCAGATCTCCTACACTTCAAATTGTCCCTCACATATAGCTTCCCCTGAAAGCAGCGCCAGGCCAAGTCCCAAAACTTCTGGGGGATCCTTTTCATATTTAAGAGATACAACCCCACCCTCAGATCCCGACCTGGGCAGTCCCTGAGCGCCAGAGGCTTCTGGAAGTGGGTCAACAGAACCCGTTTGTCAAGGAACTGCCTTGACTGGGTCCTGATCTCCCACACTCCCAGACCCCACCGACGTATCGCCTTCAGAGTCGGGGTAGCGTAGGCCGGAAGATGCCCATGGGGCGTACGGAGGTCCTTCACTTGCCCTCCTGTCTCCCAGTCCTGGAAGAAAGGCCGAAACCACTCCCTGCAGGAGAGTACCCACGGAGGAGCCCTCTCTGACCAGAGGTTTGAGATGTTGGCTTTCAAGAAGGTGTTTGTTAAGAACACCACAGGGTTTACCATAGATAAACCCCCTAGTCTCCTTGTGCGGTACGTAACCTCCCTCTTGACTAGGTTCATCCTGTTCCCCCATAACAGTTGGAAAAACAGGCTGTAGATCCTAGTATAGTAAGCCTCTGGCAAGATACATACACTGCCCAGATAGATAAAAAATGGGAGCAGGTACGATTTGATCAGGTGTACCCTTTCCCTGAGGGTCATAGACCAACCCTTCCACTGATCCACCCTTTGAGTGGCATCCTGTAGCTTATCGTCCCAGTTTTTGGTGGGATAATCATCCTGGCCGAAAGTGATGCCCAGAATTTTTGCTGACTCTTGGGGCCCTGGGAGGGTGTCCGGGAGATCAAAAGTGGGATCTCCCCCTCCCAGCCAGAGACTTTCACACTTATCCCGGTTGATCTTAGACCCGGATGCCTCCGAGTAACGTTCCACCTCCGACATCACCACATCGACCTCCTCTCTCGAGGACACGAAAATGGTGACATCATCAGCGTACGCCACTACTCTCTGGGCGACATCCAGCTCCACCAGACTCATCCCGACTCCCGCCAACGGCCCACAATCTACCCTCCGGACGAAGGGATCAATTGCGAACACGTATAAAAGCGGGCTCAAAGGACAACCCTGACGGACTCCGGACCCCACCTCAAAAGAGCGGCCAGACCACCCGTTCACCAGCGGGAAACTCTCTGCCCCTGCATATAAGGTCTTAAGCCAATTAATAAAAGCACACGGTAAGCCATATCTCAGGAGGACGGACCAGAGGTAGTCATGGTTCACCCGATCAAATGCTTTGGCCTGATCCAGGGACAGCAAGTACCCCTTCCAGAGACCTGCACTACTCTGCTCCACTGCCTCCCGGACACCGAGAACAGCACTTAAGGTGCTTCGGCCTGGAACAGAGCAGTGCTGGGCCCCCGAAAGGAGCCGGGGTGCAAACTCCACCAACTGATTAAACAGTATCTTGGCCAGAAGCTTCCTGTCCGTATTGAGAAGAGCTATGGGCCTCCAATTCTCAATCCGGCTAGGATCTTTACCCTTTGAGAGAAGAATCAGGGCTGACCTCCTCATTGACCTAGGCAGAGTGCCCGAGGAGAGACACTCATTGAATACCACAGTCAAGAGGGGAGCTAAAGACTCCTTAAAGGTCCTGTACCACTCGGATGTTAAGCCATCCGGACCTGGCGACTTCTTGGGGGCAAGCCCCTCGATCGCCAGTCTCACTTCCTCTTCCTTAATTTCTTATGCCAAAACGCCAAGAGAGGGGTCTACCCCTGGCTCAGGAATGGTTTCAGCCAGGAAAGCCGACATCTTGTCCCGATCTAGATCCTTCCTCCCCAAGAGGTGCAAGTAGAAGGATCTGACGACCTCCAGGATCCCTGATCTGGACCGATTCAGAGATCCCGTACTATCAATCAGTCCTGAGATGATTTTACTACTCACTGACATCTTGCAGTTTCTGTAAGGGTCGGGCGAGCGGTACTTCCTAAAATCCCTCTCAAAAACCAAAGATGCGTGCCTATCGTACTGACACCTCATCAGCAAGGACTTCACTCTGGAGATATCCTCCCGGCAACCTCCAGTCGAGACGAGAAGCTCGAGTTTCCTCCTCAGACCCTGATACAAGCGATACCTGTTCAGGGACCTGAGGCTCGAGAGCTGGCGGAAGAACCCCGCAACCCGCTTCTTGAATATCTCCCACCACTCTGACTTACTACTACAAAGGTCCAGTAAAGGTACCTGACTCTGAAGAAAATCCTCAAAGGACTGTCTTACCTCCGCTTCCTCCAGGAGGGACGAATTCAGCTTCCAATAACCTTTACCCATCCGGGGGGTCTCTGAAACATTCAAGGAAAACAAAATCATACAGTGATCGGAGAACTCCACCTCAACCACGGACACTGCGGAAGAGACGGCTTCCTCCTTTAAATAAAACCTGTCTATCCTAGACCTGCAGCTACCTCGATGATAGGTGAAACCCGCGTGGCCTGAGGGGCTCCGGATGTGGGCGTCCTCTAGGCGAGCTTCCCTAACTATATTATTGAGAGCTATGCTGTCGTAAGCCAGCGGACCATTGGAACCTCTCCTATCTTGGGACCTTGTGACAGTATTGAAGTCCCCTCCAAAGATCACTTGCCGGCTAGTAAAAAGGAAGGGCTTGATCCTCATAAAGAGATCTTTGCGGCCCCACTTGGTTTGTGGGGCGTAGATGTTAATGAGCCGGAGCTCCTGTCCCTTCATGAGGACATCTAAGATCAGGCACCTCCCCATTTCTAACTCAATAACCCGTCTGCATTCAACCGGAGCGGTAAAAAGGACCGCCACCCCACTATACGGCTCAGCCGCAAGAGACCAGTGGGAGGGGCCACGCCTCCACTCTCTCCTGGCTTTTACCAGGGAGGCTAGATCTGACAACCTGGTCTCCTGCAGATACAAAATATCGGCTTCAACACGGCCGAGAAAATCAAAGGCTGCGAATCTAGCCGTATCCGACTTTATGCTGGCACAGTTAATAGATGCCAGCGTCAATGGGGTGAGTGCCGCCATCATGGGTGATTGAGTTAGACGGCCCTAACCCCTCATTTCTGTTTTTTTTTCACCCCCTCATTCCCAGATGAGGAGGCTTCTTTCCCTTTGGACCTCTTTTTAGACTCTGACTGGTCCATTTTTGAATCCCCATCTCCGCCTGGCTCTGGTTTGGCCCCATCCCCTGAGGAAACAGCCCCATCAGGACAGGGCCCAGTTCCCCCTGGAGGCTCCCCCACTTCAGGCACCCCATCCTCGACCCCCCCCCCCTCCAAGGAGGGGGAGGAGATGGCATCGAGTACAGAGTACCGGTTAGACAGATCAATCAGAGGGGGGGCAGGTAAGCTTCCGCTTGGGACCTGGTCCGTAGCACGGGGACTAGAGGGCTCCGACCTCTTCTTTCTCCCTTTACTGCCCTTCTTTTTTGGCCTCTCTTCACCCTCCTCATCCACACTTTCATAGTGGGAGGAATCGGAAAGATCGGCCTTGCTGCCCTCTTCTTTACAGATTCTCCCCATTTCCTCATCCAGCACATTCTCCCCCAGGGCCTCAGCAGTTTCAGGACTAACCTCTGGAGCAGTGCCAGAAGCTACCCCTGCCACATGGGAACTCTCCAGTTCCCTGCTCCTTCTCCGATTAGCCTCCCGCCTCAGCTTGGCGGGACTTTTCCTCCTCACTGACCCTGTTGCACCTTCACCTGCACTCGTGCCCTCCCCAGCTGAGGCAACATTACTGCTCTCCCCAGCCAAGGTGACCGTCGCACGGGCAAAGGCGCTAGGACAACGGCTGAAAGGGTGTCCTAAGACACCACACAGATGACACCTGATCTGCCTACAGGATGCGGCAAGATGACCTACCCCACCACACAGAGCACAGACCTGCACGGTACAGGCTGCGCTAAAGTGAGTGGGGCTGCCACACCTGTGACAGACCTTGGGCTGCCCCTGGTAGAAAATTTGGATTCTGTCTCTCCCAAGAAAAGCAGCTGATGGGATGTGGGCAACAGTGCTCCCCGAACGCTTCAGTTTGACGGAAAACGTCCAGGCCCCAGACCAGATCCCATGTTCGTCATAGTTCTTTTTCGGCATGTCCGTCACATCACCATATCTGCTGAGCCAGGTCATGATATCATAGCATGAAAGTGATTCGTTACGTGTCAAAACGGTCACTTTCTTGACCAAATTCTGACGGGATATCGCCTTTACGGCAAAATCCCGCCAGCCGGGCTCGCTTTTCACCACCTCATAGTTCGACCAGAAGAGTTCCAAACCCTCTGGCCGAACGAAGCTGATGTCAAACTCGGAAGTACCGTAGGGGTGGATCAGGGCAAAGATGTCACTTGCCCTGAATTCCATCCGGAGGAGGAGCTCAACCACCTTACCCCGAGGCGGACACGCATCTTCGCCCCTCCACACTAAACGGACCACATTCCTACGGCCACTTTCCTGCCCGGATGTCGGAAGGGACCAGACCACCTCACCGTTTTGTTCTCGGAAGGCGCCTAAGCCGTGTCTTTCTATCCAAAAAGACAGGTCAACCTCACCCCTCCCCTCTACATGAATTGATCTGTCTCCCCTACGTAGAGCCTCCAGGAGGCGCTGTTGCAAGTGACCCCCAGAGCCAGATGGAGATGGGGATCCCCCTGATCCCCCGGCAGTGACGCAGGCATAGCTTCTGGGAGAAGCAGCCACTACCGGGGGGGCAGTCGAACCAGAAACCAAACCAGGAACCTTATTCTTAACAGAGGTGTCAGCCACCAAACCTCTCTCTGCCATTCCTCTACCACTCCTCACCTGAATTTCGCTAGCACCCCTCTCTTGCACCCCATTTGCACCCCTCTCTTGCACTCCACTTGCACCCCTCTCTTGCACTCCACTTGCACCCCTCTCTTGCACACCACTTGCACCCCTCTCTTGCACACCACTTGCACCCCTCCCTTGCACACCACTTGCACCCCTCTCTTGTACACCACTTGCACCCCTCTCTTGCACACCACTTGCACCCCTCCCTTGCACACCACTTGCACCCCTCTCTTGTACACCACTTGCACCCCCCTCATCCACACTGCTACCACAACTCCTCCCATGCACACTACCATAACTCACATTCTGCACATTACCATTTTTGCTCTCACTTTCACTCTTGCCTACACTCTCCCTTGTATTACAGGCTGGGCTGGCTGGGTCTTTTGTTTCATGTACAAGGGTTGCCGGTTTTAGGATTGGCGCTGTAGAGTTCTTCCTTCCACTCTCCTGGGACGCAGAGACAGGCTCCGCCTCTGACATGGGTGGCCACGCCCCCCCACAAAATGCTGTACATCTTGGCGGGAGCTGTCCCTCCAGACGCACTCCCGCCCCGTCAACGTCACCTAGGGGACCGCCCCCTGAACCAACAAGGTCCGGCGCCCGGACACTCCCCCCCTCACAGGGGAGTGCCCTGCAGCGCCAGGACCTGTACCGCCCACTTCAACCGAGGGACCGCCCCCCGGACGGGTGAATCTGCCGCTATTTTCTGGCGCCTGGACACCCTCCCCCCTCACAGGAGGGTGCCCTTTTTTTTCTATAGCACCCGCGGCCATTTTGGGTGCACTACTGTATCCCCCATGCTGGCCCCGCTCCACTACAGAAACGGGGTCTGGCAGATTGGGGGACCCAGCACCCTGAGCTGACTTCTCAGCCGACCCAGGCTGCTGGAAAGAAGAAAATACAAATTTCACTCCTTGTGCCTTCTTCCTCTTCTTGCCCTTCACTTTCTTCCTCTTCCCCTTCTCTTCTGGGCCCAAATCATCACCAAAAGTGAAGTTCTCCAGACGGGTGGGGGACTCCTGCATAACAATCGCACGCAGGAGACCCCCATCTGCCGAGCTGCTGCCATCACTGCAGTCACTGCCATCCTCATCATCCTCACTGGAGGGAGGTAAGGCCACCTGAGCCGGGTTTATGTAGTCCGCACTGATGGTAAGTGGGGGGTCTGGGGTAACAGTGGTGGTGGTACAAACAGAACCCGTGTCCATATCCCCCTCACTCACATCCCCCTCCTCACCTCCCTCCATCTCCTCCTCCTCGCTCTGGCAGTCATCTTGGTGACAATCTTTTTCTGAACCTCTGGAGACCCCCTTTTTGGGGAACCTCTCTTCATTAAGAATCTTCTCACTGAAGAAGCCGGCTCCAGCCACAATGTCCGCTCTCAGCTGAACAATCTCCTCCACCTCTTTCTTTAGTGCTCTCACCTTTGCAGTGAACGCTGCTCTCTTGCCCTTGGCTGCTGTATCCGCCTGGTAAGTTGCAAACTTAATGTCTTCTCTTAGACCTCGTAGCTGTTTCCCAAGCTGCTCATATTGGGCCATCTTTGCCTGGATTCTAGATCCGAAAGTCTCCAGGGATTCCCTTGGCTCCTTTACCCCCCATTGCTGGGGTTCTGAGGAGCCTGAGGTAGAAGCCTTCACTCCACTCCTCTGCCTGGATGAGCTTCTTTTCCCAGAGGAACTTTTGCTGGAAGCCTTGCAGCTCCCAGCTGGGGATGGGGGAGGGGGCCCCACATGGCGATGGGCCCTGGTGGATCGTCTCACCCCATCCTGGCTGCTGGCCGTCGCATTTTCCTTTGCACCCACCGCCGGCCGGGTACGGGGAGTGCAAGATGAAGCCTCCTGGGGCTCCATAGCAGGAAAACCCTCTACCCAGGTATCTGCCACACACCTGGGGAGGGGCGGATGGAAATCACTGCTTCACTGGAAGAGTCTGGAAGTAACAGGAGCTCAGACACACCCAACCTCTCTCCAGAGCTGTACTCACTATTCTGCTGGTGAGGTCACTGTGTACATACATTACATTACTTATCCTGTACTCATCCTGAGTTATATCCTGCATTATACTCCAGAGCTGTACTCACTATTCTGCTGGTGGGGTCACTGTGTACATACATTACATTACTTATTCTGTACTGATCCTGAGTTATATCCTGTAAATCTTTTATTAGAAAAATATAAATCATAACAAAACATAAACCAGCACAACTTTGCTATAACGGAAAACAACAACATGAAATAACATAAACCCAAACTTTACATTTAAATAAAAGAACAAAAATCCTGCCTAACCGGCCAGCCCAGCTTTCCTACAAGAACTAGAAATATTATAACTACACCTTTCTTAGCCAAACAACACACTCATAAGAAACATAAAAATAGCACTATTTCGCTTTAACTCAAAACACCCAAACTCGGGAAAAATCATACATAGAAAACACAACAAGCACTCACATTGCACACCATGTTTTTTTTTTTTTTTTTAAATAATAATATTAATAATAATAACAACACTATACCACACTCACACATGCACACATATATATCAATATATTAACTTGATTTAACCAAGAAACCAAAAATAAATAAATAAATAAATTAAATTCAACTCAAAATACCCAAACTCGGGAAAATATCACAGAAAACACAATACACACATGCTTACACACATCTTTACTACATACTACATATATAAACCAAAGAAAATAAATCCACAACGGGATACTAAAGAAACATTACTACAAAAACAAAACTGGTTCGACTGCCATGTCTATCTCTACTATAAATACTATATACTTAAAAAAAAAAAAAAATAATAAATAAATTAAAAAAATAAATAAATAAATAAATAATTTTTTTTTTTTTATAATAATATAACATACATTATACATACTATATACATAACTAACTATATACACTACTATGTACAATACAATACACAAACTATATACACCTATAAATAAACAGAAAACTCACCTACAAATATAAAAGAACATTCTACACTAAACTGACCCTTCACCCACACCACCCGCCCTCCTGTACATGGGTCAGAGTTTTTTCCATACAGTTCATAGTCCTCAATGTCCAGTCCACAACTGACCCATGCCAGGTCCACCAAAAGAAAAGACCACCACCACCCACAAATACACCCTCCCAACCTAGAACTCCTCCCAACCAACTTAACCATTACCAGCTTTAACATACATAAGAAAACAATACAACCCACATTAGGCCCACGTTCGGTGCCTGTAAGCCCTTCATAACCTTAACATCTGAAAACAAAACAAAAAGCTATGGTGCATATGCATTAGCCCACCACCAGGAAGAAGGATGGCAATCCTGATACATACAAAATGTATATTCTTTCCCTAACTGCACCCTACCTCTCTCCCTAGCATTATCCCTAAAGATAAACTGACCCTACTATCACCCTAACCCTGTCCCTGCATCACTGTCCCTAACAAAAACAAGGGTACTCTACCCAAAAGGTCTAGTACCTAGGGCACATCAAAAGAAAACCCTCTCCATAGGAGAGAAGCCCTACTGGTACCAAGACTGCCATACTCCAAAGACCTGATCTTCCCGAGGTCACCGGTGATGTTCCTACAGACCTCCACCTCGGAGAGGACTTTGCGCTGATTAGACACTAAACACCGTGCATTCCACGTGTAGTACCTAACCACTAAGCTGACTAAAAACAAAGTGCCCCGATCTCGGCCACCCAGGTTCCTGAATGCCCCATAAGCCCACTCTGGATAGGTAAGGCCGGCAAGTTGACTCAAGCCGATGGAAGCACCCACCCGGTTGTAGACCCTTATATTAAAGGGACAATGAAGCAGGAAATGATCCATGCTTTCCAGCATGTCCCCGCACTCTTCTCGGGGACATCCCCGGTCATCAGATCTCCTGCACTTCAAATTGTCCCTCACATATAGCTTCCCCTGAAAGCAGCGCCAGGCCAAGTCCCAAAACTTCTGGGGGATCCTTTTCATATTTAAGAGATACAACCCCACCCTCAAATCCCGACCTGGGCAGTCCCTGAGCGCCAGAGGCTTCTGGAAGTGGGTCAACAGAACCCGTTTGTCAAGGAACTGCCTTGACTGGGTCCTGATCTCCCACACTCCCAGACCCCACCGACGTATCGCCTTCAGAGTCGGGGTAGCGTAAGCCGGAAGATGCCCATGGGGCGTACGGAGGTCCTTCACTCGCCCTCCTGTCTCTCATTCCTGGAAGAAAGGCCGAAACCATTCCCTGCAGGAGAGTACCCACGGAGGAGCCCTCTCTGACCAGAGGTTTGAGATGTTGGCTTTCAAGAAGGTGTTTGTTAAGAACACCACAGGGTTTACCATAGATAAACCCCCTAGTCTCTTCGTGCGGTACGTAACCTCCCTCTTGACTAGGTTCATCCTGTTCCCCCATAACAGTTGGAAAAACAGGCTGTAGATCCTAGTGTAGTAGGCATCTGGCAAGATACATACACTGCCCAGATAGATAAACAAGGGGAGCAGGTACGATTTGATCAGGTGTACCCTTTCCCTGAGGGTCATAGACCAACCCTTCCACTGATCCACCCTATGAGTGGCATCCTGGAGCTTACCGTCCCAGTTTTTGGTGGGATAATCATCCTGGCCGAATGTGATGCCCAGAATTTTTGCTGAGTCTTGGGGCCCTGGGAGGGTGTCCGGGAGATCAAAAGTGGGATCTCCCCCTCCCAGCCAGAGACTTTCACACTTATCCCGGTTGATCTTAGACCCGGATGCCTCCGAGTAGCGTTCCACCTCCGACATCACCACATCGACCTCCTCTCTCGAGGACACGAAAATGGTGACATCATCAGCGTACGCCACCACTTTCTGGGCGACATCCAGCTCCGCCAGACTCATCCCGACTCCCGCCAACGGCCCACAATCTACCCTCCGGACGAAAGGATCAATTGCGAACACGTATAAAAGCGGGCTCAAAGGACAACCCTGACAGACTCCGGACCCCACCTCAAAAGAGCGGCCAGACCACCCGTTCACCAGTGGGAAACTCTCTGCCCCTGCATATAAGGTCTTAAGCCAATTAATAAAAGCACACGGTAAGCCATATCTCAGGAGGACGGACCAGAGGTACTCGTGGTTCACCCGATCAAATGCTTTGGCCTGATCCAGGGACAACAAGTACCCCTTCCAGAGACCCGCACTACTCCGCTCCACTGCCTCCCTGACACTGAGGACAGCACTTACGGTGCTTCGGCCTGGAACAGAGCAGTGCTGGGCCCCCGAAAGGAGACGGGATGCAAACTTCACCAACCGATTAAACAGTATCTTGGACAGAAGCTTCCTGTCCGTATTGAGAAGAGCTATGGGTCTCCAATTTTCAATCCGGCTAGGATCTTTACCCTTTGAGAGAAGAATCAGGGCCGACCTCCTCATTGACTTTGGCAGAGTGCCCGAGGAGAGACACTCATTAAATACCTCAGTCAAGAGGGGAGCTAATGACTCCTTAAAGGTCCTGTACCACTCGGATGTTAAGCCATCCGGACCTGGAGACTTCTTAGGGGCAAGCCCCTCGATCGCCAGTCTCACTTCCTCTTCCCTGATTTCTTCTGCCAAAACATCAAGAGAGGGGTCTACCCCTGGCTCAGGAATGGTTTCAGCCAGGAAAGCCGACATCTTGTCCCGATCTAGATCCTTCCTCCCCAAGAGGTGTGAGTAGAAGGATCTGACAATCTCCAAGATCCCTGATCTGGACCGATTCAGAGATACCGTACTATCGATCAGTCCTGAAATGACTTTACTACTCACTGACATCTTACAGTTTCTGTAAGGGTCGGGCGAGCGGTACTTCCCGAAATCCCTCTCAAAAACCAAAGATGCGTGCCTATCGTACTGACACCTCATCAGCAAGGATTTCACTCTGGAGATATCCTCTCAGCTACCTCCAGTCGAGACGAGAAGCTCGAGTTTCCTCCTCAGACCCTGATACAGGCGATACCTGTTCAGGGACCTGAGGCTCGAGAGCTGGCGGAAGAACCCCGCAACCCGCTTCTTGAATATCTCCCACCACTCTGACTTACTACTACAAAGGCCCAGTAAAGGTACCTGACTCTGAAGAAAATCCTCAAAGGACTGTCTTATCTCCGCTTCCTCCAGGAGGGACGAATTCAGCTTCCAATAACCTTTACCCATCCGGGGGGTCTCTGAAACATTCAAGGAAAACAAAATCATACAGTGATCGGAGAATTCCACCTCAATCACGGACACTGCGGAAGAGACGGCTTCCTCCTTTAAATAAAACCTGTCTATCCTAGACCTGCAGCTACCTCGATGATAGGTGAAACCCGCGTGGCCTGAGGGGCTCCGGATGTGGGCGTCCTCTAGGCGAGCTTCCCTAACTATGCTATTGAGGGCTGTACTATCATAAGCCAGCGGACCATTGGAGCCTCTCCTATCTTGGGACCTCGTGACAGTATTGAAGTCCCCTCCAAAGATCACTTGCCGACTTGTAAAAAGGAAGGGCTTGATCCTCATAAAGAGGCTTTTACGGTCCCACTTTGTTTGTGGGGCGTAGATGTTAATGAGCCGGAGCTCTTGCCCCTTCATGAGGACATCTAAGATCAGGCACCTCCCCATTTCCAACTCGATAACCCGTCTGCATTCAACAGGAGCGGTAAAAAGGACAGCCACCCCACTATATGGCTCAGCCGCAAGAGACCAGTGGGAGGGGCCGTGCCTCCACTCTCTCCTGGTTTTTACCAGGGAGGCTAGATCTGACAACCTGGTCTCTTGCAGATACAAAATGTCGGCTTCAACTCGGCCGAGAAAATCAAAGGCTGCAAATCTAGCCATATCAGACTTAATTCTGGCACAGTTAATGGATGCCAGTGTCAATGGGGTGAGTGCCGCCATCCTGAGTGATCGAGTTGGATGGCCTATCCCCTTTACCTCTTACCCTTCTTCTTCCCGCCTTCCCCATCAGAAGAAGACCCCCTTTCCTTCTTTTTAGACCTCTTTAGGGATGCTGACATATCCATCCCACGATCCTCATCTACTGACCCAGGGGCCACCTGCCCTCCCAAGGAAGTTACCTCAGAAGGAACAGGCTCAGCACCTCCCGGAGGTTCCTCCGCCTCTGAACAAAGACTCTCAGCCTCCCCCTCCAAAGAAAGGGAAGAGTCCTTGCCAAGGGCCCGATACCTATTGGATAGAACGATCAGAGGGGGGTTGGTCAGGCTTTTCCCAGGCACTTGGCCTGCAACACCGGAGGAGGAAGATGATGCCCTGAGTACCCTCTGGCCCTGCCTCCTTCTGCCGCACTTTTGTTTTTCCTTTTGCCCTTTCCCATCTTCCTCATCCAAACTTTCATATTGAGAGGAACTTGAGGAAATGGCCCTATTTGCCTCCTCTTTACGAAGTTTCCTTATCTCTTCACCTAACTCGGCGTCCCCAAGAGCCTCAGCTGTCTTCTCTGAGCCAGCGTCGGGAGCAGGATCCCGGACTACACCTTCTACCAGGGAACTTTCAAGATCCCTGCTCCTTCTGCGCCTCTCCTCCCTCCTAAGCTTAGAGGGGCTCTTGTTCTTAACTTTCTTCATTGGCTCTAGTGCCCCTTCTCCTCTGCTGGTCCCCACCCCAGATGAGGCAACCTCACTGCTCTCCCCATCCCGGGTGGTCACAGCATTGGAGAATGAGCGGGGACACCGGCTAAATGGGTGACCAAGGTCACCACACAGGTTACAGCGAATCCGGCCACAGGTGGCAGCCAGATGACCCTCCGCACCGAACAATGCGCACATCTGCTTAGTGCAGTTTGCGCTAAAGTGTGTGGGATCACCACACTTGTGGCACAGCTTCGGCTGTCCCTGGTAAAAGACTTGGATCCTATCGCGGCCGAGAAAGGCGGCTGATGGAATGTGTGCGACAGTGTTACCTGAACGGCGGAGGCGGACGGAAAACGTCCAGGCTCCAGACCAAATGCCATGTTCATCCAGATTTTTCTTGGGGACGTCCGTCACCTCCCCATACCTGCTCAGCCAGGTCATTATGTCATAGCAAGAAAGAGACTCGTTACGTGTCAGAACGGTCACTTTCTTGACAAAACTCTGGCGGGATACCGCCTTCACAGCGAAATCCTGCCAGACAGGCTCGTCCTTCACCAGTGCGTGATTAGACCAAAAGAGCTCAAGCCCTTCTGGCTTCACAAAACTGATGTCGAACTCAGAAATACCGAAGGGGTGGATCAGAGCAAAGATGTCATTAGCCCTGAATCCCATCTGGAAAAGAAGCTCCACAACTTTTGCCCTAGAAGGGCATGCATCACCGCCTCTCCATACCAGACGGGCCACATTCCTCCGGCCACGCTCCTGCCCGCTTGTTGGAAGGGACCAGACCACCTCCCCATTATGCTCTCGGAATGCCCCAAGTCCATGTCTTTCTATCCAAAAAGACAAGTCGACCTCCCGATCCTCTACCTGGAGCGTTCTATCCCCTCTCCTTAAAGCCTCCAGGAGGCGCTGTTGCAAGTTACCTTCCCCTGGATTAAGAGATGAGGATCCCCTGGGACCCCCAGCAGCGACATTAGCATAACTCCTTATTGGAGCAGTCGCTGCCGGGGGGGCAGCCGGACCGACACCACTCCCCCCAGAAACAACAGTAGAGGCAGTAACATTATACATAACACTTGTGCCTGTCTCCTCCTGCCTAGCTGCACTGGACTGGCCGGGATGTAATCTTGCTGGCTTTATGATGCCGGGCATTACACTTGCATCATTGGCTTCATTGGGCACACTCAACCTTGCAGCAGTCTTCCCTTTAGAAATATCGGAAGAAGCTGCTTTGTCGCATACTTTGCCCTCGGCCTCCGCCAATACCTCGGCTTCAATTTCTTTAACTGCTACTAACATTGCATGGGTTGTATCATGTCCATGTTCCTGTGGTACCAGTCCTCCACCGCCAGCTCCACCCACAGCAGCCCCACCACAGCGCCACAACTCAAAAGAGCCAGACACCGCTGACTCGGCCGCCGAGAATGGCGCTCCGGTTCCAGACACCTGGACACTCCCCCCTTTGCCTGCAGAGGAGTGCCCCGCAGTGGCGGACCTGTTCTGGGAGCTGCCCTTTCCCTTGTCTTTATAATTGCCCGGCCGCCCGAGCTCCATACCAACCTCTGCCACCTGGACACTCCCCCCCTCACCTGCAGAGGAGTGCCCCGCAATGAAAATATCCCCTAACTGGGGACATGCTACCTTGTCCGCAACACTGTCCGGCCCCTTGGCCGTATCTTTGCCGGTGCTGGCCCCGCTACTATGACAAGCGAAGTCAGCGCTTTCCCCCACCTTTACTGTATTATCCCCGGTGTTCTGGCCCCGCTCCACATTTGCAGAAGGGGGGACAGGCAGATTACCAGGGTCTGCACCCTGAACTGACTTTGCAGCCGGCCCAGGGTGCACAAAAGGAACATAAATCAAGCTTACTTGCTCAGATGTTTTTTTCTGTCTTTTCTTCTTCTTTTTTATTATTTGTTCCTCTCCAAGGTCGTCGCCAAAACTAAAATTATCCAAATGCATGGGAGACTCCATCTTTACAATTTGTGCCAGCAGGGCGCCACCACAACCCTCCTCCTCCTCGCCAGCACTCTCGCACGATGAAGGTGGTAATGCCACTTGTCCTGCAGGTAGACTTGCTTGGGACATGTTCACACCCTGCATTGGCTGCGGCTTGGCTTCCACAGCTTCCCCACTTGCCAGCACCTTAGCCTCTTCAGCCTCCATTTCTTGGACCTCATCCTCACTACTGCTCTCATCTGCTGAACAATCACCCCCAATCTCCTCTTCTTTTACTGGGGATTTCATCCTGGAGGAGCGATCCTCATTAAGAAGTTTCTCCCTAAATAAATCGCTCCCCTCCAGGACAGCCATTCTCCTCAGCTCAGTCTCCTCCAGCTCCAGCCTCAAGGACTTAACCCTTGCAGAGTACTCTGGTTTCCTGCGCTTGGTAGTTGTGCTCACCTGATACTTTGCAAACTTTAGCTCCTCTCTCAGCTCCCTCAGCTTCTTCCCAAGGAGTTCGTACTCACCAATCTTGGCAGCAAGTCTGGAGCTGTATGTCGCCATAGACTCCTTGGGTCTTCTCTGGCCCCACTGCTCCACAACCTGGCTCTTGGAGGAGCTCTTCTGTGCTGCAGAGACCTTCTTTAAACCTGTCTTGCTTGCAGGCTTTTCTTCCTGGCTGAGAGCCTTGCGGCTTCCAACCATTGCTGGAGGGACAGAATCCACATCGCTGCGGACCCTGCCAGATCTTCTAACCCCTCCAGCCGGGGCACTGGCTGGTAGCTTTCCCTCTACACCCCTCGCCAGCCTGGACCGAGGAGTGGAGGTCAGGGGATTCATGCTGATGGCTCCCCCAGGAATCTGCCACCTTCCTGGGAAAGCAGGTGGAAAAATCAGCCTCTCTCCTCTGGAAGTCTGGAGTCTCAGGAGCTCAGCAACAGACACACCTAGCGACCACACCCTCCAGAGCTGTACTCACTATTCTGCTGGTGAGGTCACTGTGTACATACATTACATTACTTATCCTGTACTGATCCTGAGTTATATCCTGTATTATACTCCAGAGCTGGACTCACTATTCTGCTGGTGAGGTCACTGTGTACATACATTACATTACTTATCCTGTACTGATCCTGAGTTATATCCTGTATTATACCCCAGAGCTGTACTCACTATTCTGCTGGTGAGGTCACTGTACATACATTACATTACTTATCCTGTACTGATCCTGAGTTATATCCTGTATTATACTCCAGAGCTGTACTCACTATTCTGCTGGTGAGGTCACTGTGTACATACATTACATTACTTATCCTGTACTGATCCTGAGTTATATCCTGTGTTATACCCCAGAGCTGTGCTCACTATTCTGCTGGTGAGGTCACTGTGTACATACATTACTTATCCTGTATTGATCCTGAGTTATATCCTGTATTATACTCCAGAGCTGTACTCACTATTCTGCTGGTGAGGTCACTGTGTACATACATTACATTACTTATCCTGTACTGATCCTGAGTTATATATCAGACAGGAGGCTCATATCTTATGCATTAATCTTTCTTTATTAATGCCCATAGCAGAATATTCACTATTCAATTAAACGTAATGGAGAAAAAACTTCAAAACTACAGCTCCCAGCAGTCCTTGGGGCACAATAGCCACTCCTATCCCTGTAGCCCCTATATAAGGACTGCCTCTTCATCTAACTTCCTCTTTCTTTCTGCTCATAGCAGCATACAGATAAGTGTTCCTTACAGTGTTTTACTATTATAGCTTATTCTTACTTATATATATATATATATTGTCTCAGCGTATGTGGAACTATTACGCTGGTTCATTTTTGTTTATAGGTTATATATAAGTATATATATTTCTGCCTATAATTCGCCCGCTCTTTCACCTTCATTCCTACTTCTTTTACCGAAGAATTCCGGTGCTTTACTGACTACTCCCCTCTGGTTCCCTTTCCCTTCTTCCTTAAGTGGTCGCCATTTACCTGGCGCCGACATTTTCTGCTTCTCCTTCATCCTCTTTTCGCGCGCGCGGGCGAGGGGCGTGCCCTTCAACGCAGACCGCTCTCTCTCCACGGCCTGCGATTGAAGAGTGGGCGTGCCTTTACATTTAGTCATTGGAGGGCGCTCCTGCGTCCTCCAATCATAGCCCTAGGGACGTAGTCTCGTGAGACTACGTCCCTGAGTGCAGAGGCTCTCGATCTCCCCTCCCAGCGCAGCGCCAGTACAGCGCTAGCGGTGTGGAGGACAGAGCCTGTAATCTGCTATCAGGTCTTACTTAGTCTTGCTATTAGCTTCTGGGAGACAGAATTTATTCTGTATCCCCTGATTAGATACTTGTTTTTAGACTTACCCACCTATATATTTTAGTCTAAATTGCTACATCATGGCTGAGGAGCCCACATCTGCTCCCCCTAGAGGGGATGGCTCTCCCCTAGACTCGGCACAGTTTATGACTGCCAGCCAAATCCAGGACCTTATTAATAAATCGGTACAAGCGGCCCTAGCTTCTGCCATGGTACCTTCTGGGTCTCAATCCTCAACCCACATGATGTCAGCCCCACCACCTCAGGGCGGTGAACCGCCTCTCAAAAAAGGCAAAGCTTCCCAGAAAAGGAAGCATGTCTTGGCGGCATCCGACTCCCCGACAGGGGAAGAAAATAATATGTTCCAGGCAGCTCCTACCCCGACCTGCCAACCCCAACATCCCTCAGACTCCACTCGACCCCTGGGCCTCGGGGAGTTAAAAGGGAAGAGGCAAAGGTCCGCTAGACGGTCCAAACCCAATTCGTTCGTAGATTCCTCAGATGAGGATTCGTCTGCTCATTCAGATGAAGCTGACGATGATGAGTCTGAAGCAATGGACGAGGATGTTGGGGACACTGCGTTTGATACCAACGCAAACCCTGCTACGCAGGACGAGATTATCCTAGACGCACTAGGTGAGCCGTTCTTCCACCCTGACGCGATCTCCCACCCGAGATCTGGTGACTGGACCCCACTTCCCCACGTATCACAATACGTGGAATTTTGGGCACGTAAGTCCTTGGACAAGACGAGCCGCAATAAATTAAGGGCAGAGTGCCCCAGACCCTTTGTACCACATAAGGTGGTTAATACCCCGGAGGTGGACCCGGTCTTATCAAAGTACCTCATGAAATCAGGTAAATTCCCCAAAAAGGGGATTGAGCGCTCATTTCGGACCATCCAGGAACGTATCCTGGACCTGATTGGTCCCCTTACAAAAATTCTAAACCTGTCTGAGCAGGCGGCAGCGACGGACCAACCTGTTGATCTCCGTCAACTCCGCGGATGGGCACAAAGGGCTATTTGCCTAGCGGGCAGCGCCAACACCACCTGCTCAATAGAGAGAAGGCGCTCTATCCTCATGCGCCTTGATCCACAATTGTCCCATTTAGCTGAGACCGAGCCTGGTCCTTCCGCGGAGGGGTTGCTGTTTGGCGATAGCTTAGTGAAAGACATAAACAAATTTGTCGGGCTTTTCACTAGCTTAGATAAGGCCCAGTCGTCCCTAAAAAAGTCTGGGACCAATAAAATTTTTCCCCGGGCCGGCAGAGGTAAAGGCCGATCTGCCGGCCGCGCTCCTACCTATCGGCCACACGGCAGGCAATCTGCTCAGTCACAATACCATCAGGCTCCTCCCTCCTACACCATGCCAGTGGCACAGCCGGCGCCATTCTTCCCACCCCGTGGCAGGCCCTGGCGCGGACGTGGTGGACGTGGTTACCCCAGATCTAGACCCCATACCGGTGAGTACACTCTATATTCCACACTCTCGTATACCAGTGGGGGGACGTCTGAGGTATTTTACCCACGCTTGGTCTGCGATTACGGCAGACGCGTGGATCCTAAATACGATATCGGGGTTCGTAATCGAACTCCAATCCTTGCCGACGATGGGCATTATGCCGACCCCTATCAGGTTCTCGAACCAAAACGTTGCCCTAATAGACAACGAAATAAGGGATCTCCTGGCCAAACAGGCAATCCAGGAGGTAGTCCACTCCTCTCCAGGTTTTGTAAGCAATCTCTTCTTAGTAAAGAAAAAAGGGGGCGGTTACCGCCCAGTGATAAACCTTCGAGACCTCAACCAGCATGTCACTTATCGACATTTCAAAATGGAGGGGATTCATTTCCTTCGGGACCTCCTTCATTCCGGAGATTGGCTCGTGAAGGTGGATTTAAAAGACGCCTATCTCACCGTCCCGATACACCCAGAGTCTCAACCCTTTCTCCGTTTTCTCTGGAAAGACCGAATGTGGCAATTTACTTGCCTACCGTTCGGCCTATCCTCCGCCCCATGGTGTTTCACCAAACTCATGAAACCAGTGGTGGCGTCCCTGAGGAGCAGAGGGGTACGTCTGATCATTTATCTAGACGACCTCCTTATCATGGCCAGCTCCAAAGCTTTGGCATCTCTCCACATGGAGTGGACGTTATCACTATTGCACGACCTAGGGTTCATAGTCAACCGAGAAAAATCGGTTCTAACCCCGGCCCAAGAGATGGAGTTTCTGGGTTTTTTGGTAGACACCAATCATGCCGTCCTCCGTCTTCCCAAGGCCAAACTAGCCCTGATACGCAAAGAAATCAGGGGGATTTTGCGCAAGGGTTGCTTATCCTTACGGATCCTGGCGCGCCTAGTGGGTCTTCTGGCAGCCTCCATCCAGGCTATATTTCCAGCCCCATTGCACTACAGAGCCCTTCAGAGGCTCAAGATCATGCACCTGAGGCAGGGCCTCAGATATGCAGACGAGGTTCCCCTCTGTCAGGCGGCCACCGAAGAATTGCACTGGTGGCTTCGTCATGCCGTCGAATGGAACGGCAAGACCATTTTCAACTCCAGCCCGGACATCATCATAGAATCGGACGCGAGTCGTCAGGGCTGGGGAGCCCGTTGTGGAGCGGATTCCACAGGAGGGACATGGTCCGTCTCGGAAACTTCCCTGCATATCAATGCCTTGGAACTTCTAGCGGCGTTCTTTGCCGTCAGGAGTTTTCTTCCACATGCGTCCAATTGCTGTGTATTACTACGCATGGACAACGTAGCGGCGGTTCAGTACATCAACCGCTTGGGGGGCACCAGATCCAGAATCCTTGCGGATCTCGCGAAAGATTTTTGGCACTTCTGCCTAGCCCGCGACATTGTTCCGATAGCGGAGTATATCCCTGGGGTCTCCAATTCGGTAGCCGATTGGAATTCCCGCTACCTCCTCGATTCCAGCGACTGGCGATTGAATCGATCCGTTTTTCTGCGGTTGAGACAGCTCTGGGGTCCGTTATGCGTGGATCTCTTCGCTTCTCGCCTCAACCATCAACTGCCATGTTTTTTCAGCTGGAGACCGGATCCGGAAGCGTCTGCGGTAGACGCTCTCCGCCAACCTTGGCCGGAGGGGATACATTATGCGTTTCCCCCGTTCCAGTTAATACCCCGGGTTCTCCTACATACTGCGAACCTGAGGGCGACGGTTGTGCTGATCACACCCTGGTGGCCAACACAGCCGTGGTTTCCTCTCCTCCTGGGGATGACCGTGGATTACCCCAGACTGCTCCCTCACTCCCCGCATCTCCTCACCAATCCGACCAAGGGTCTCCACCTGCTAGTAGTGGAGGGGAACCTAACTCTCCTAGCGTGGTTGGTTTCGGGGTCCCGGACGAGGATAACGACCTTTCAAGATCGGCTAGGGATCTCCTCGCCTTGGCCTGGGCCCCCGGGACTAGATCGGCATATCGATCAGCCTGGAGACTCTGGGTTCGTTGGTGTGATCAACGGCAGGTTGATCCCGTACATGCACCTGTGTCGGTAGTGGTCAACTATTTGGCAGATTCTTTTGAATCTGGCAAATCTTTTAGCTCCATCAATGTGTACCGGTCGGCTATTTCGGCTTATCATTGCCCAGTGGACTCTTTGCCGGTTGGCAAACATCCGCTTGTCTGTAGGCTTTTGCGCGGCATTAAATTTAAGCGTCCCCCGCGGCCTCGATACCAGGCGACCTGGGATGTTTCCAGGTTACTTGATATGTTTTCTACGTGGGAAGATAATAGCAGTCTCCCCTTGAAGCTGTTGTCGTATAAACTAACTGTCCTCTTATGCTTGGTTTCTATCAAGCGTGTCTCGGACGTGAGGGCATTGGACATCTCTAGGCGACAATTCTCGCCTCAGGGGGTCAAGTTTGCTGTGGTCCGTAGAACCAAGACGGGTATCCAATCAGTTTTTTACCCATTTTTCCCTGCGCACCCTCTGATCTGCGTTGTCCGTTGCCTGCAGGCATACGAATCGCGGACTGCAGATTTGCGATCTACGGATTCCTCTCAACTGCTGGTTTCTTACGTCAAACCTCATCACCCGGTCACTTCCGCTACTTTAGCACGCTGGGTACGTTCTGCCATGGAAATGGCGGGCATAGACATATCCCTGTTTGGAGCCCATTCATCCAGGGGCGCTATGGCTACTAAGGTGGTCACCTCAGGGGGTTCCCTTTCTGATCTATTAATGGCAGCCGACTGGTCTTCCGAAACCACTTTTCGCCATTTCTACTTCAGACCGGAGGAACATGTCTCCATGTCTGTTTTATAGGGCTTGTCAGATTATGTTGTCGCATGTAACTTAGCTAGTTTTGTTAGCTTTGAACTTGCATAAGATATGAGCCTCCTGTCTGATATATAAATAGAGATTTTCCTAGCTTGTGACGGAAAATATAAGTTATATGAAGACAGGAGGCGAGTATCTTCCCTCCCTACCCACCCTATTACGTGTCTTTTGTTCTATTCTCAGGTTACTGAACGAAGATGGTGGATCCAGGTTGGCGGTTGATACGTTCGAACTAATGTTCGGGTTCCCTGGTCCCCGTTGGGACGACATCTGTCTCCAGAAGTTAAAGTCCTTCGGCTCCCGTTGGAGCGAGGCGGCGCCCTGAGGTCCTAAGGGTCTAGGGCCGGTTGGAAGACCATTCCGGTTACTGTGCAGCAGGCGAAGGAGATTACCGATCGCTGTTGGTGTCCGGTGTACGGATGACCTGTTGGTCCAAATCATTTTTTCTTACCTAGGGTCTCTGTTGAGACACAGTTGGAGTTTGCCGGTGGATCTTCGACACCTAAGATATCGGGCCGGCTGGCTGCGACGTCGGAAGATTGCGGTGCTGATCAGTTATCATCTCTAGTCCAGTGCGGCGGTGTTTCGCATGAAGAAAGAGGAAGTTAGATGAAGAGGCAGTCCTTATATAGGGGCTACAGGGATAGGAGTGGCTATTGTGCCCCAAGGACTGCTGGGAGTTGTAGTTTTGAAGTTTTTTCTCCATTACGTTTAATTGAATAGTGAATATTCTGCTATGGGCATTAATAAAGAAAGATTAATGCATAAGATACTCGCCTCCTGTCTTCATATAACTTATATTTTCCGTCACAAGCTAGGAAAATCTCTATTTATATCCTGTATTATACTCCAGAGCTGTACTCACTATTCTGCTGGTGAGGTCACTGTGTACATACATTACATTACTTATCCTGTACTGATCCTGAGTTATATCCTGTATTATACTCCAGAGCTGTACTCACTATTCTGCTCTATACCTGTAGTTTGGTGGCTTCATTTTTAGGATTAATGGACTTTCCAGAGGTCGGACCCCCACAGATCATGAAGTGAAATCTTAGATTGAATTAACCCTTTAATGTAAACTGTTTATTGGGTCTAAATGTAAATTTTTTCATAGTGAATGTAGGACTATAACAGCAGAGATGTCCGGTCACTGATCTCTCATATATAAACAAGGAAGAACACTGCAGAGTATAAGTCTGTCGACATGTGAGAACGTTCCGGTGACATTATGTTATACATTGTGCTTCGCAGTGGAGCCGCCGCCCTCATGCTCTGCACTCTATAAACCTTATGCAATGAGAAGAAGTAGAACATGGTGTTTGGATTAAAGTGTCACACCCTCATAATCCGCCTCAATCTACTGCTTCAGCCGTAAAAAACTCACATTACAGACACTTAGCGCTGGACGCCATCCAGAGAGAACCACTCAATGAACATATTAAGTATTTATAAACCTGCGGAGTAATGGTTATCACCAGAAAGGGAAGGTGAACACCACCGAAAGAGGAATCATCTGGAGAAATAATAACTACTATAATACTGCTCCTATATACAAGAATAGAACTACTATAATACTGCTCCTATATACAAGAATATAACTACTATAATACTGCCTCCTATATACAAGAATATAACTACTATAATACTGCTCCTATATACAAGAATATAACTACTATAATACTGCCCCTAAATACAAGAATATAACTACTATAATACTGCTCATATATACAAGAATATAACTACTATAATACTGCTCCTATATACAAGAATATAACTACTATAATACTGCTCCTATATACAAGAATATAACTACTATAATACTGCCCCCTATATACAAGAATATAACTACTATAATACTGCTCCTATATACAAAAATATAACTGCTATAATACTGCTCCTTTATACAAGAATATAACTACTATAATACTGCTCCTATATACAAGAATATAACTACTATAATACTACTCCTATATACAAGAATATAACTACTATAATACTGCTCCTATATACAAGAATATAACTACTATAATACTGCTCCTATATACAAGAATATAACTACTATAATACTGCTCCTATATACAAGAATATATCTACTATAATACTGCTCCTATATACAAGAATATAACTACTATAATACTGCCTCTATATACAAGAATATAGCTACTATAATACTGCCCCTATATACAAGAATATAACTACTATAATACTGCTCCTATATACAAGAATATAACTACTATAATACTGCTCCTATAAACAAGAATATAACTACTATAATACTGCTCCTATATACAAGAATATAACTACTATAATACTGCCTCCTATATACAAGAATATAACTACTATAATACTGCTCCTATATACAAGAATATAACTACTATAATACCGCTCCTATATACAGGAATATAACTACTATAATAGTGCCTCCTATATACAAGAATATAACTACTATAATACTGCTTCCTATATACAAGAACATAACTACTATAATAGCGCTCCTATATACAAGAATATAACTACTATAATACTGCCTCCTATATACAAGAATATAACTACTATAATACCGCCTCATATATACAAGAATATAACTACTATAATACTGCCTCCTATATACAAGAATATAACTACTATAATACTGCCTCCTATATACAAGAATATAACTACTATAATACTGCCTCTTATATACAAGAATATAACTACTATAATACTGCTCCTATATACAAGAATATAACTAATATAATACTGCTCCTATATACAAGAATATAACTACTATAATACTGCCTCCTATATACAAGAATATAACTTCTATAATACTGCTCCTATATACAAGAATATAACTACTATAATACTGCCTCCTATATACAAGAATATAACTACTATAATACTGCTCCTATATACAAGAATATAACTACTATAATACTGCCTCTTATATACAAGAATATAACTACTATAATACTGCTCCTATATACAAGGATATAACTAATATAATACTGCTCCTATATACAAGAATATAACTACTATAATACTGCCTCTTATATACAAGAATATAACTACTATAATACTGCTCCTATATACAAGAATATAACTAATATAATACTGCTCCTATATACAAGAATATAACTACTATAATACTGCCTCCTATATACAAGAATATAACCACTATAATACTGCTCCTATATACAAGAATATAACTACTATAATACTGCTTCTATATACAAGAATATAACTACTATAATACTGCTCCTATATACAAGAATATAACTACTATAATACTGCCTCCTATATACAAGAATATAACTACTATAATACTGCTCCTATATACAAGAATATAACTACTATAATACTGCTCCTATATACAAGAATATAACTACTATAATACTGCTCCTATATACAAGAATATAACTACTATAATACTGCCCCTATATACAAGAATATAACTACTATAATACTGCCTCCTATATACAAGAATATAACTACTATAATACTGCTCCTAAATACAAGAATATAACTACTATAATACTGCTCCTATATACAAGAATATAACTACTATAATACTGCCTCCTATATACAAGAATATAACCACTATAATACTGCTCCTATATACAAGAATATAACTACTATAATACTGCTCCTATATACAAGAATACAACTACTATAATACTGCTCCTATATACAAGAATATAACTACTATAATACTGCTCCTATATACAAGAATATAACTACTATAATACTGTTCCTATATACAAGAATATAACTACTATAATACTGCTCCTATATACAAGAATATAACTACTATAATACTGCTCCTATATACAAGAATATAACTACTATAATACTGCTCCTATATACAAGAATATAACTACTATAATACTGCTCCTATACACAAGAATATAACTACTATAATACTGCTCCTATATACAAGAATATAACTACTATAATACTGCCTCCTATATACAACAATATAACTACTATAATACTGCTCCTATATACAAGAATATAAGAATATATTATATAATATAATAATATAATTGTTGATCCTGATGTCTCCCTCATAGCACCCCAGCATCCCACTCACGGGGGTATACTCGATAGAGTGGAGGGATTCTCCTTTCGGGACCTCTCCACTCTCTCGGAATTACAACAATTGACAACATCTAGAAAACATATAGAACCCTCCTTCCCTACCCCCAACCCCGAATTTTATCCCATCATGTCCCGCACACATGTATTGGAACGGTTTCAGAACTTAGTGGAAAGGGATCTATACAAATTATCTCAAAATGTCACAGTAATGAAACATAATTTAACAAAATGTGAAAAAATGGCCCTGAAAGAGCTGTCTGAAACCAGAGATGTAGTGATTTGTGGAGCTGACAAAGGTGGAGGGGTTGTGGTGTTGGATTCTAAACTTTATAGAAAACTTAATATGGACATTTTGTCGGATATAAATACATACAGAGTATTAAAAATGAATCCAACACCACAATTCAAATTGGAATTATATAATCTGGTAGATTTGGGAGTAAAGGATGGCTATTTTACATCTAAGGAGGCAGATTATATTAAAATAACTAACCCTGTTATGGCAATTTTTCATTCGATCCCTAAAATCCATAAGAACACATTTCCTCCCCAGATGCGTCCCATTGTAGCGGGGATTGGCTCTCTCAATGAGAGACTCTGTGAGTGGGTCGATTCCAGACTTCAGCCGTTGGTCCCTCTCATCCCGGGTTTCCTCCAAGACACCAGGGATGTCCTGGTTGCCATGGACAACATCCGGTGGGAACCCGGGATGAGATGGATAACAGCTGACGTCACCGCTCTATATTCCGTGATTCCCCACAAGGAGGCATTGATTGCCCTCAGGTGGTTTTTGTCCATTTATGCCCCATAATCCGGTGACCTGCAGAATTTCATTATTTTGGTGGTGGAGTATTTACTCACTCATAATTTTTTCATGTTTGATGGAGATTATTTTCTGCAGATCACCGGAGCATCTATGGGTGCCAAATTCTCACCTTCATTGGCAAACATATACATGTGTTGGTGGGAAAGAAATTTTCTTTTCTCACATGACAATCCATTTGGGGAGCACATCCTGTGGTATGGTCGGTATATAGACGATCTCCTGTTTATCGGGGGGTCGTCTATGCCGACCATACAGCAGTTTGGCCTGTACCTCAATCAGAATCCTTGTAACCTCAGATTCACACTTCATAGTGATGAGCACGAGGTCAGTTTTTTGGATCTGATATTGAGGGGTGATCCTTTGAATTATAGGGTCAACACTTCTACATACCGCAAAGAATTGGCCACCAATTCGATATTGCAAGCAGCATCGTGCCACCCACCACATGTGGTTAAGAATCTCCCGGTAGGAGAAATGATTAGAGCCAGGAGGAAGAACTCCACATTGGAGTTGTTTGAAAATGAAGCGGAGGACATATCAGTGAGGCTGAGACAGAGAGGTTATCAGACTTGGTCATTGAACCGAGCCAAGGACATTGCTAGGAGAAAAAATAGGTCTGACTTGGTATATGGCATCAAAGAGCCATCATCCCAAGTCTCAGAAAGAAATAGTGAAGCTAAACCCCTTGTTTTTTCGACAAATTATAGCCATGATTTCAAACCAATATGTAAAATAATTGAGAAATATTTACCAATGGTAGCTAATGATAGCCAATATATAAAAATTTTTGAACATGGGTATAAATTTGTGTCACGGAGAGCTAAAACCATCGGCCAATGTGTTTCCCCGAGCTTGTTTAGTTCTGGTGAGATTAAGAAACCCACCTGGCTCAATACCAAGGGCAATTTCAAATGTGGACATCTAAAGTGTATTTGTTGTAAAATCATGAAGAATTCCAAAACCTTTATGTCCACAGCAACTGGAGAAACATTTGGTATGTCAGAATACATTAATTGCAACACGAGTCATGTGGTTTATCTAATGACATGTAACATCTGCCGATTACAGTATGTGGGGTGCACCTCCAATCCCCTGAAGGCTCGGACAAGAAAACACCTGTCGGACATCCCCCATTTTCAGACCCGACATCTTTCCATGGTTAGTAAGCATTTTGCCGAAAAGCATGAGGGTGATTTTTCTGGTCTCAGCCTTCAGGGGATTGAAAGGGTCACCAATAATATTAGAGGAGGCAATATCAAGCAAAAATTATTGGATAGAGAGGTCTTCTGGATCATTAAACTTCAAACCAGGTGTCCCCTTGGCTTAAATTTAAGACAAGATGTCATTCTCCATTATTGATCTGCTGTTGTTAAATTATACATTTTTGGTTCCCCTTGGAGTTTGGGAGGAATTTTATTTTTATATTCTTTTCCCACAATTGTTTCCCGCACATATGATAATTAATAGCATATGTATAACAGAGTATTAAACAATATATATACCACATGTGGGGACATTTTTGAGACAATTCAATTGTTCCATATTAGTCCGTATATTCATTTGCGATCCTACTATATAATTGGAATAAAAAATTAAAAATTTCTCTCCTGTCCTATGGTAGTACATACAACCATATGGGTTACTTGAATTCATCCAGATTCATATGATATGATATAGGGTAATATTTATATAGATTTTTCTACAGAAAATTCCCTTTTCTCTTCTTTATTTTAGGATCGTACATGTATATATGTTATCTGGCATTTTGTAATTTGCTCTTGTATTTTTAGTACTAACGTATGTCTTTTTCTATATTATTGCTTGTACCCAAGTGTTTTAATATTTTGACTACTGTTCACACTATATGTGCGTTTTTACTATATTTACTATACTTTCTGGATGGAGGTGAATAATGGGTTAAGCCCTGTGAATACTCCCATCGGGGCGGATCCCATTTTTCCACCCCCATATAAGCAAGCCACTTGCACTATTGTTTTGTATGACTAAGGCTGCTGAGTGCGGCTGAAACGCGTCACCTTGTCATCACCCACGGTTACCGCTGAATAAAAATCGTATTGCTTGACATCTTGCTCTAGACAACACCATTTCTTTCTACTATTATATGGACTGAGGTCCGGTCCGGTCCGTGAGCGGGAGGGGCGATCGAGTGAGCTGTGCCGCACCTGTTGTACCTAAGAATATAACCACTATAATACTGCTCCTATATACAAGAATATAACTACTATAATACTGCTCCTATATACAAGAATATAACTACTATAATACTGCACCTATATACAAGAATATAACTACTATAATACTGCTCCTATATACAAGAATATAACTACTATAATACTGCCCCTATATACAAGAATATATCTACTATAATACTGCTCCTATATACAAGAATATAACTACTATAATACTGCTCCTATATACAAGAATATAACTACTATAATACTGCTCCTATATACAAGAATATAACTACTATAATACTGCCCCCTATATACAAGAATATAACTACTATAATACTGCCTCCTATATACAAGAATATAACTATTATAATACTGCTCCTATATACAAGAATATAACTACTATAATACTGCTCCTATATACAAGAATATAATTACTATAATACTGCTCCTATATACAAGAATATAACTACTATAATACTGCTCCTATATACAAGAATATAACTACTATCATACTGCTCCTATATACAAGAATATAATTACTATAATACTGCTCCTATATACAAGAATATAACTACTATAATACTGCTCCTATATACAAGAATATAACTACTATTATACTGCTCCTATATACAAGAATATAACTGCTATAATACTGCCTCCTATATACAAGAATATAACTACTATAATACTGCCTCCAAGCTGTGAGGTTGTGTGTCAATAGTTCTCATGATGTCTGGAGAAAGCCCAGGGAGGGGCCACCCTGGGCGGGGAAGCTCCCCAAGCAGGGCCCAGGCTTCTCGGCCTACACAGGGGGAAAACTCCCAGGCTGTTTCTAAGGTGGATGGAAATCTAGAAGCGAAGGAAATTGACTTGTGTAAATAAAGAAAGAAGCAGCTTCTGCATCTGCAAGTGTGGTGTTATACAGTCGGCCGGCCAAGGCTCACAGCATGGAGAACAAGCAAGAGACGCCAAGAGGGGATCACCTGGAGGTCCACAGGAGATGAGGGGATCACATGGAGGTGCACAGGAGGTGAGAGGATCACATGGAGGTGCACAGGAGATGAGGGGATCACATGGAGGTGCACAGGAGGTGAGGGGATCACATGGAGGTGCACAGGAGGTGAGGGGATCACATGGAGGTACACAGGAGGTGAGGGGATCACATGGAGGTGCACAGGAGATGAGGGGATCACATGGAGGTGCACAGGAGGAGAGGGGATCACATGGAGGTGCACAGGAGGTGAGGGGATCACATGGAGGTGCACAGGAGGTGAGGGGGGGTCACATGGAGGTGCACAGGAGGTGAGGGGATCACATGGAGGTGCACAGGAGGTGAGGGGATCACATGGAGGTGCACAGGAGGTGAGAGGATCACATGGAGGTGCACAGGAGATGAGGGGATCACATGGAGGTGCACAGGAGATGAGGGGATCACATGGAGGTGCACAGGAGGTGAGGGGATCACATGGAGGTGCACAGGAGGTGAGGGGATCACATGGAGGTACACAGGAGGTGAGGGGATCACATGGAGGTGCACAGGAGATGAGGGGATCACATGGAGGTGCACAGGAGGAGAGGGGATCACATGGAGGTGCACAGGAGGTGAGGGGATCACATGGAGGTGCACAGGAGGTGAGGGGGGTCACATGGAGGTGCACAGGAGGTGAGGGGATCACATGGAGGTGCACAGGAGGTGAGGGGATCACATGGAGGTGCACAGTAAGTGAGGGGATCACATGGAGGTGCACAGGAGGTGAGGGGATCACATGGAGGTGCACAGGAGGTGAGGGGGGTCACATGGAGGTGCACAGGAGGTGAGGGGATCACATGGAGGTGCACAGGAGGTGAGGGGATCACATGGAGGTGCACAGGAGGTGAGAGGATCACATGGAGGTGCACAGGAGATGAGGGGATCACATGGAGGTGCACAGGAGATGAGGGGATCACATGGAGGTGCACAGGAGGTGAGGGGATCACATGGAGGTGCACAGGAGGTGAGGGGATCACATGGAGGTACACAGGAGGTGAGGGGATCACATGGAGGTGCACAGGAGATGAGGGGATCACATGGAGGTGCACAGGAGGAGAGGGGATCACATGGAGGTGCACAGGAGGTGAGGGGATCACATGGAGGTGCACAGGAGGTGAGGGGGGTCACATGGAGGTGCACAGGAGGTGAGGGGATCACATGGAGGTGCACAGGAGGTGAGGGGATCACATGGAGGTGCACAGTAAGTGAGGGGATCACATGGAGGTGCACAGGAGGTGAGGGGATCACATGGAGGTGCACAGGAGGTGAGGGGATCACATGGAGGTGCACAGTAAGTGAGGGGATCACATGGAGGTGCACAGGAGGTGAGGGGATCACATGGAGGTGCACAGGGGGTGAGGGGATCACATGGAGGTGCACAGGAGGTGAGGGGTTCACATGGAGGTGCACAGGAGGTGAGGGGATCACATGGAGGTGCACAGTAAGTGAGGGGTTCACATGGAGGTGCACAGGAGGTGAGGGGATCACATGGAGGTGCACAGGAGGTGAGAGGATCACATGGAGGTGCACAGGAGGTGAGGGAATCAATGGAGGTGCACAGGAGGTGAGGGGATCACATGGAGGTGCACAGGAGGTGAGGGGATCAATGGAGTTGCACAGGAGGTGAGGGGATCAATGGAGGTGCACAGGAGGTGAGGGGATCAATGGAGGTGCACAGGAGGTGAGGGGATCACATGGAGGTGCACAGGAGGTGAGGGGATCACATGGAGGTGCACAGGAGGTGAGAGAATCACATGGAGATGCACAGGAGGTGAGGGGATCACATGGAGGTGCACAGGAGGTGGGGGGGGGACACTTGGAGGTGCACAGGAGGTGAGGGGATCACGTGAAGATGCACAGGAGGTGAGGGGATCACATGGAGGTGCACAGGAGGTGAGGGGATCACATGGAGGTGCACAGGAGGTGAGGGGATCACATGGAGGTGCACAGGAGATGAGGGGATTAATGGAGGTGCACAGGAGGTGAGGGGATCACATGGAGTTGCACAGGAGGTGAGGGGATCACATGGAGGTGCACAGGAGATGAGGGGATCACATGGAGGTGCACAGGAGGAGAGGGGATCACATGGAGGTGCACAGGAGGTGAGGGGATCACATGGAGGTGCACAGGAGGTGAGGGGGGTCACATGGAGGTGCACAGGAGGTGAGGGGATCACATGGAGGTGCACAGGAGGTGAGGGGATCACATGGAGGTGCACAGTAAGTGAGGGGATCACATGGAGGTGCACAGGAGGTGAGGGGATCACATGGAGGTGCACAGGAGGTGAGGGGATCACATGGAGGTGCACAGTAAGTGAGGGGATCACATAGAGGTGCACAGGAGGTGAGGGGATCACATGGAGGTGCACAGGAGGTGAGGGGATCACATGGAGGTGCACAGTAAGTGAGGGGTTCACATGGAGGTGCACAGGAGGTGAGGGGATCACATGGAGGTGCACAGGAGGTGAGAGGATCACATGGAGGTGCACAGGAGGTGAGGGAATCAATGGAGGTGCACAGGAGGTGAGGGGATCACATGGAGGTGCACAGGAGGTGAGGGGATCAATGGAGGTGCACAGGAGGTGAGGGGATCAATGGAGGTGCACAGGAGGTGAGGGGATCAATGGAGGTGCACAGGAGGTGAGGGGATCACATGGAGGTGCACAGGAGGTGAGGGGATCACATGGAGGTGCACAGGAGGTGAGGGGATCACATGGAGGTGCACAGGAGGTGAGAGAATCACATGGAGATGCACAGGAGGTGAGGGGATCACATGGAGGTGCACAGGAGTTGGGGGGGGGGCACTTGGAGGTGCACAGGAGGTGAGGGGATCACGTGGAGATGCACAGGAGGTGAGGGGATCACATGGAGGTGCACAGGAGGTGAGGGGATCACATGGAGGTGCACAGGAGGTGAGGGGATCACATGGAGGTGCACAGGAGATGAGGGGATTAATGGAGGTGCACAGGAGGTGAGGGGATCACATGGAGTTGCACAGGAGGTGAGGGGATCACATGGAGGTGCACAGGAGATGAGGGGATCACATGGAGGTGCACAGGAGGAGAGGGGATCACATGGAGGTGCACAGGAGGTGAGGGGATCACATGGAGGTGCACAGGAGGTGAGGGGGGTCACATGGAGGTGCACAGGAGGTGAGGGGATCACATGGAGGTGCACAGGAGGTGAGGGGATCACATGGAGGTGCACAGTAAGTGAGGGGATCACATGGAGGTGCACAGGAGGTGAGGGGATCACATGGAGGTGCACAGGAGGTGAGGGGATCACATGGAGGTGCACAGTAAGTGAGGGGATCACATGGAGGTGCACAGGAGGTGAGGGGATCACATGGAGGTGCACAGGAGGTGAGGGGATCACATGGAGGTGCACAGGAGGTGAGGGGATCACATGGAGGTGCACAGGAGGTGAGGGGATCACATGGAGGTGCACAGGAGGTGAGAGGATCACATGGAGGTGCACAGGAGGTGAGGGAATCAATGGAGGTGCACAGGAGGTGAGGGGATCACATGGAGGTGCACAGGAGGTGAGGGGATCAATGGAGGTGCACAGGAGGTGAGGGGATCAATGGAGGTGCACAGGAGGTGAGGGGATCACATGGAGGTGCACAGGAGGTGAGGGGATCACATGGAGGTGCACAGGAGGTGAGAGAATCACATGGAGATGCACAGGAGGTGAGGGGATCACATGGAGGTGCACAGGAGGTGGGGGGGGACACTTGGAGGTGCACAGGAGGTGAGGGGATCACGTGGAGATGCACAGGAGGTGAGGGGATCACATGGAGGTGCACAGGAGGTGAGGGGATCACATGGAGGTGCACAGGAGGTGAGGGGATCACATGGAGGTGCACAGGAGGTGAGGGGATTAATGGAGGTGCACAGGAGGTGAGGGGATCACATGGAGTTGCACAGGAGGTGAGGGGATCACATGGAGGTGCATAGGAGGTTGAGGGCATCACATGGAGGTGTACAGGAGGTGAGGGGATCACATGGAGGTGCACAGGAGGTGAGTGGATCGCATGGAGGTGCACAGGAGGTGAGGGGATCACACGGAGTTGCACAGGAGGTGAGGGGATCACATGGAGGTGCATAGGAGGTGAGGGGATCACATGGAGGTGCATAGGATGTGAGGGGATCACATGGAGGTGTACAGGAGGTGAGGGGATCACATGGAGGTGCACAGGAGGTGAGGGGATCACATGGAGGTGCACAGGAGGTGAGGGGATTACATTCAGCAGGTGTGCAGCTCCAATCTCCGGCACAGAGAGAGAGGAGGACATCTCTGGAGAGGCAGACATTACAGTAGAACCTGAAACAGCAGCAAGAGGTGGTCTCCAGCATGACCCGCTCAGGCCGCACCAGATCCCAGGCTGGAGGTAAGAGCCATAACACTGCAGAGGGGTCTATGGGGGTGACATCTGGGAAATCTGCTGAAAAATCTAAGTGTTTGCAAAACTGTTCCTGCCCCAGACCCTGGTGTATGTGATTTGGCCTCAGGAGACACAAGCAGCCATGGCTCCGCTGTGTTCACCCAGCCTGAGAGACTGTCCAGACCCCTCCAGCAGGGCAAAGAGACCGCCCGGGCACCAGAGCTACAACTGGCGGAGGAGATCCCAGCACTGGTGAGGAGGATGGAGGAGCTGAAGCAACACAAACACATGGTGCAAATGCAGATTGACTGTGTATATAAACTAAAGACAGCAAAACCACAATACAGGACTATGCATGACAACAAACTGTATGCACTGAGCACGGAACTGGCCACCATAGTGAGCGAGATGGACTGTTTACTGGAGAGGATGGGACCAATGGCGGAGTCCTATAGGAACCAGGAACGCTTTTCCTAGTACCAGCTGAGTTTTGGCCAAAACCCAGATCCAATGGGGTACCTGACATCACCCCGGATGAGCCCCAGCAGGTGACAAGACCCATAATACAGCCGGCAAGTTTCACCTTCCAGGATCAGCATACGCAAGCGAATGGGGTACAGCAACCTCCGAGACCTGCAGCTGTTCCTGATCAAGAGTCTGGAGTTGGGCACGGACTGGGAGTGTGGACTGTGATAATGTTGGGGCACGGACTGGGGGCGAGAACTGTGATAATGTTGGGGCACGGACTGGGGGTGAGGACTGTGATAATGTTGGGGCACGGACTGGGGGTGAGGACTGTGATAATGTTGGGGCACGGACTGGGGGTGAGGACTGTGAAAATGTTGGGGCACGGACTGGGGTGAGGACTGTGATAATGTTGGAGCATGGACTGGGGGTAAGGACTGTGATAATGTTGGGGCACGGACTGGGGGTGCAGACTGTGATAATGTTGGGGCACGGACTGGGGGTGAGGACTGTGATAATGTTGGAGCACGGACTGGGGGTAAGGACTGTGATAATGTTGGGGCACGGACTGGGGGTGAGGACTGTGATAATGTTGGGGCATGGACTGGGGGTGAGGACTGTGATAATGTTGGGGCACGGACTGGGGGTGAGGACTGTGATAATGTTGGGGCACAGACTGGGGGTGCGGATTGTGATAATGTTGGGGCACGGACTGGGGGTGAGGACTGTGATAATCTTGGGGCACGGACTGGGGGTGAGGACTGTGATAATGTTGGGGCACGGACTGGGGGTGAGGACTGTGATAATGTTGGGGCATGGACTGGGGGTGAGGACTGTGATAATGTTGGGGCACGGACTGGGGGTGAGGACTATAATGATGTTGGGGCACGGACTGGGGGTGAGGACTGTAATGATGTTGGGGCACGGACTGGGGGTGAGGACCGTGATAATGTTGGGGCACGGACTGGGGGTGAGGACCGTGATAATGTTGGGGCACGGACAGGGGGTGAGGACTGTGATAATGTTGGGGCACGGACTGGGGGTGAGGACTGTAATGATGTTGGGGCACGGACTGGGGGTGAGGACTGTAATGATGTTGGGGCACGGACTGGGGGTGAGGACCGTGATAATGTTGGGGCACGGACTGGGGGTGAGGACCGAGATAATGTTGGGGCACGGACTGGGGGTGATGACTGTAATGATGTTGGGGCACGGACTGTGGGTGCGGACTGGGATGTTCCTGAGGGGTCGGTGGTTGGAGGGGGTGCACAGTCTGTGTGGGGTGTATTATCTGATGACATAGAGGTGGATGGGACAGGTGTTGTTGTACATAATAATGTGCAGGATTGGAGGGTGGAAGGTCGTGGTGAACACGGGAACATCACCCAACATCTGCCAAATTCCTTCTTCATTGGTAGAGAAAAGGGCGAATGCTTCTACCCCGGTCAGCCCAGAAAATGTTTTAAATGTGGAAAAACCTGCATTGTTGTTAAAGGGGACCTCTCATCAAATAAACTTTTGATATATTTTAGATTAATGAATGTTGAATAACTTTCCAATAGCATGTTAATGAAAAATATGCTTCTTTCTATTGTATTTTTCCCGATCAGTCCTGTCAGCAAGCATTTCTGACTCATGCTGGTGTCCTAAACACTCAGAGTTGACAGCCTGCTTTGTTCACAGCCAAACAGGCTGTGAACAAAGCAGGCTGGCCGCTCTGAGTGTTCTCCTTTGTGAACAAAGCAGACTGGCAGCTCGTAGTGTTTAGGACTCCAGCATGAGTCTGAAATGCTTGCTGCCAGGACTGGTAGGGAGACCTCTAGTGGTCATTTCTTCTAAGTGGAAAATTTAATAGAAAGAAGCATATTTTTTAATAACATGCAATTGTGAAGTTATTCTGCATACATTAATCTATAATATATCAAAAGTTTTTTTTTGATGAGGGGTACCCTTTAAGTGTAATCTGTGCGGTGAGACTGGTCAGGTAAGTGCTGACTGCCAGATGATCAGGTGCAATCTCTGTGGTGAGATCGGTCACCCTCACCGGGACTGTCCCAATGCCTGGCACAACATCTGCCGGGAAATTCCTGATGAGGACCTTGTGGCGGGGGCAGAGGCTGTAGAGGAGGAGACTTTAATATCTGGGTCTAAACTGACCGGACAGGAGGTCCAGCAGGGTTTGAACAACACCAGAACCACAGCAGTCAGAGAGCACACAGGGGGACATGGAGTCTGATGGTGATTTGGACACTGAGATAAAAAGAATAGAGGGTGAATGTGACGGTGACACCAGGGACCAACCCCCAATAAAAGGAAACCCCGGACTGTGAAAGATAATGTAGAGTCAGACATGGAGACAGGTGGTGGCCAGCAGGACTCTGACTTGTGATGATGATGATCAGGTCTCTGCTCTTCTCCTTGTGTTATATTATCATGACTGGTTTACTTTAAGGGTAATTTCTAATCATGTAAACAGTATAAAAGTACAGTACAATGATACATACTTCTCCGAGGCCGGAAGAACTACGTATCATCGTAGGAAACGGTCGGCATTGCCTCTGAGAGCTCCGTAGCATCTCCTCTCAAGACCCCGGAAGCATAGACACCTTCCCAGCGGTGAGTGCATGTATACTCTTCTATATTGTTGATAGTTACTATAATACTGCCTCCTTTTACAGTAGGAACAGTATTATCCTCTTAAGGACACAGGGCGTACCTGTAAAAGCTTCACGGCAGCTCAGTCGGGCTGATCGGGACTATCGTGATAAAATCGCAATGTCCCAATCAGCTAGGACGCGAGCGGAGGCCGCCTTACCTTGCTCCGTCGCGACCGATCGGCGTTTGATTGCTCCAAGCCTGAGCTACATGCTTGAGCATTCAAGCCCCTATTATGCTGATCCCTGTAAAGCTATGACTTTGCAGGGATCAGAGTAAAAGATCAGTGTGTGTAGTGTTATAGCTTCCTATGGGATAACAATGATCAGTATAAGAGATCAGTGTGTGCAGTGTTATAGTCCCCTATGGAATAACAATGATCAGTATAAGAGATCAGTGTGTGCAGTGTTATAGCTCACTATGGGGTAACAATGATCAGTATAAGAGATCAGTGTGTGCAGTGTTATAGCTCACTATGGGGTAACAATGACCAGTATAAGAGATCAGTGTGTGCAGTGTTATTGTCTCATATGGGATAACAACGATCAGTATAAGAGACCAGTGTGTGCAGTGTAATAGCCCTCTATAGGATAACAATGATCAGTATAAGAGATCAGTGTGTGCAGTGTAATAGCTCACTATGGGGTAACAATGATCAGTATAAGAGATCAGTGTGTGCAGTGTCATAGTCTTCTATGGGATAACAATGATCAGTATAAGAGATCAGTGTGTGCAATGTTATAGTTTCCTATGGGATAACAATGATCAGTATAAGAGATCAGTGTGTGCAGTGTTATAGTCCCCTATGGAATAACAATGATCAGTATAAGAGACCAGTGTGTGCAGTGTAATAGCCCTCTATAGGATAACAATGATCAGTATAAGAGATCAGTGTGTGCAGTGTTATAGCTCACTATGGGGTAACAATGATCAGTATAAGAGATCAGTGTGTGCAGTGTCATAGTCTTCTATGGGATAACAATGATCAGTATAAGAGATCAGTGTGTGCAGTGTTATAGTTTCCTATGGGATAACAATGATCAGTATAAGAGATCAGTGTGTGCAGTGTTATTGTCTCATATGGGATAACAATGATCAGTATAAGAGATCAGTGTGTGCTGTGTTATAGCCCTCTATAGGATAACAATGATTAGTATAAGAGATCAGTGTGTGCAGTGTTATAATCACTATGGGGTGACAATGATCAGTATAAGAGATCAGTGTGTGCAGTGTTATAGTCACCTATGGGATAACAATGATCAGTATAAGAGATCAGTGTGTGCAGTGTTATAGTTTCCTATGGAATAACAATGATCAGTATAAGAGATCAGTGTAAGCAGTGTTATAGTCTCCTATGGGATAACAATGATCAGTATAAGAGATCAGTGTGTGCAGTGTTATAGTCCCCTATGGGATAACAATGATCAGTATAAGAGATCAGTGTGTGCAGTGTTATAGTCCCCTATGGGATAACAATGATCAGTGTAAAAGATCAATGTGTGCAGTGTTATAGTCTCCTATGGGATAACAATGATCAGTATAAGAGATCAGTGTGTGCAGTGTTATAGCCCCCTATGGGATAACAATGATCAATGTAAAAGATCAGTGTGTGCAGTGTTATAGTCTCCTATTGGATAACAATGATCAGTGTAAAAGATCAGTGTGTGCAGTGTTATAGTCTCCTATGAGGTAACAATGATCAGTGTAAAAGATCAGTGTGTGCAGTGTTATAGTCCCCTATGGGATAACAATGATCAGTGTAAAAGATCAGTGTGTGCAGTGTTATAGTCTCCTATGGGATAACAATAATTAGTATAAGAGATCAGTGTGTGCAGTGTTATAGCCCCCTATGGGATAACAATGATCAATGTATGAGATCAGTGTGTGCAGTGTTATAGTCTCCTATTGGATAACAATGATCAGTGTAAAAGATCAGTGTGTGCAGTGTTATAGTCTCCTATGAGGTAACAATGATCAGTGTAAAAGATCAGTTTGTGCAGTGTTATAGTCTCCTATGGGATAACAATGATCAGTATAAGAGATCAGTGTGTGCAGTGTTATAGCCCCCTATGGGATAACAATGATCAATGTACGAGATCAGTGTGGGCAGTGTTATAGTCTCCTATGGGGTAACAATTATCAGTGTAAAAGATCAGTGTGTGCAGTGTTATAGTCTCCTATGGGATAACAATGATCAGTATAAGAGATCAGTGTGTGCAGTGTTATAGCCCCCTATGGGATAACAATGATCAATGTAAAAGATCAGTGTGTGCAGTGTTATAGTCTCCTATGGGATAATAATGATCAGTATAAGAGATCAGTGTGTGCAGTGTTATAGTCTATATATAGGGGCAGTATTATAGTAGTTATATTCTTGTATATAGGAGCAGTATTATAGTAGTTATATTCTTGTATATAGGGGGCAGTATTATAGTAGTTATATTCTTGTATATAGGAGCAGTATTATAGTAGTTATATTCTTGTATATAGGAGCAGTATTATAGTAGTTATATTCTTGTATATAGGAGCAGTATTATAGTAGTTATATTGTTGTATATAGGAGCAGTATTAAAGTAGTTATACTCTTGTATATAGGGGGCAGTATTATAGTAGTTATATTCTTGTATATAGGAGCAGTATTATAGTAGATATATTCTTGTATATAGGAGCAGTATTATAGTAGTTATATTCTTGTATATAGGAGCAGTATTATAGTAGTTATATTCTTGTATATAGGAGCAGTATTATAGTAGTTATATTCTTGTATATAGGAGCAGTATTATAGTAGTTAAATTCTTGTATATAGGAGGCAGTATTATAGTAGTTATATTCTTGTATATAGGAGCAGTATTATAGTAGTTATATTCTTGTATATAGGGGCAGTATTATAGTAGATATATTCTTGTATATAGGAGCAGTTTTATAGTAGTTATATTCTCGTATATAGGAGCAGTATTATAGTAGTTATATTCTTGCATATAGGAGCAGTGTTACGCCGAGCGCTCCGGGTCCCCGTTCCTCCCCGGAGCGCTCGCCTCATCTTCGTTGTTGCAGCGCCCCGGTCAGATCCACTGACCGGGTGCGCTGCGGTCCCGCCTTCAGCCGGGATGCGATTCGCGATGCGGATAGCGCCCGCTCGCGATGCGCACCCCGGCCCCCGTACCTGACTCGCTCTCCCTCGGTCCTGTCCCGGCGCGCGCGGCCCCGCTCCCTAGGGCGCGCGCGCGCCGGGTCTCTGCGATTTAAAGGGCCAGTGCACCAATGATGGTGCCTGGCCCAATCTTCCCAATTAGCTTAATTGGCTCCCACCTGTGCACTTCCCTATATCACCTCACTTCCCCTGCACTCCCTTGCCGGATCTTGTTGCACTTGTGCCTAGTGAAAGCGTTCCCTTGTCTGTTCCTAGTCCGTGTTCCTGACCTCCTGCCGTTGCCCCTGACTACGATCCTTGCCGCCTGCCCCCGACCTTCTGCTACGTCCGACCTTGCTTCTGCCTACTCCCTTGTACCGCGCCTGTCATCAGCAGTCAGAGAGGTGGGCCGTTGCTAGTGGATACGACCTGGTCACTACCGCCGCAGCAAGACCATCCCGCTTTGCGGCGGGCTCTGGTGAAAACCAGTAGTGACTTAGAACCGGTCCACTAGCGCGGTCCTCGCCAATCCCTCTCTGACACAGAGGATCCACTACCTGCCAGCCGGCATCGTGACAGTAGATCCGGCCATGGATCCCGCTGAAGTTCCTCTGCCAGTTGTCGCTGACCTCACCACGGTGGCCGCCCAGCAAGCCCGACAGATCGCCCTTCTAACCCGTCAGCTGTCGGAAATGTCCACCATTTCGCACCAACTTCAGTCGCAACTTCTCCAGCAATCTTCTCCTCCGCCAGCTCCTGCACCTCCTCCGCAGCGAGTGGCCACTCCTAGCCTCCGCCTGTCCTTGCCGGACAAATTTAATGGGGACTCTAAGTATTGCCGTGGCTTTCTTTCGCAATGTTCCCAGCACTTGGAGATGATGTCGGACCAGTTTCCTACTGAAAGGTCTAAGGTGGCTTTCGTGTTCTGCCTTCTGTCTGGAAAAGCCCTGTCATGGGCCGCACCGCTCTGGGACCGCAATGACCCCGTCACTGCCTCTGTACACTCCTTCTTCTCGGAAATTCGAAGTGTCTTTGAGGAACCTGCCCGAGCTTCTTCAGCCGAGATTGCCCTGCTGAACCTGGCCCAGGGTGTTTCTTCCGTTGGCGAGTACGCCATTCAGTTCCGTGCTCTTGCTTACGAGTTGTCCTGGAATAGTGAGGTTCTCTGCGCGACCTTTAAAAAAGGCCTATCCAGCAACATTAAAGATGTTCTGGCCGCACGAGAGACTCCTGCTGACCTACATGAACTCATTCATCTAGCCACTCGCATTGACATGCGTTCTTCCGGATGGCGTCTGGAGCTCCGCCTGGATATGGACTTTGTTCGCACGAAGCGTTTTTTCTCTCCGGCTCCTCTCTCCTCTGGTCCTCTGCAATCTGTTCCTGTGCTTCCCGCCGCGGAGGCTATGCAAGTTGACCGGTCTTGCTTGACACCTCAAGAGAGGACACGACGCCGCATGGAGAATCTTTGCCTGTACTATGCCGGTACCGAACACTTCCTGAAGGATTGTCCTATCCGTCCTCCCCGCCTGGAAAGACGTACGCTGACTCCGCACAAAGGTGACACAGTTCTTGATGTCAACTCTGCTTCTCCACGCCTTACTGTGCCTGTGCGGATATCTGCCTCTACCTTCTCCTTCTCTACTATGCTCTTCTTGGATTCCGGATCTGCAGGAAAATTTTTTTTGGCCTCTCTCATCAACAGGTTCTACGTTCCTGTGACCAGTCTCGCCAGACCCCTCTACATCTATTGTTTTTACAATAAAAGATTGGACTGTCTCGTACGTTTCCACACAGAACCCCTCCTAATTTGCATCGGACCTCATCACGGAAAAATTGAGTTTTTTTTCCTCAGGTTCTTTGGCCCCAAGAAGAGGGGGAGACCCAAGGGGGGGGGGTACTGTTACGCCGAGCGCTCCGGGTCCCCGTTCCTCCCCGGAGCGCTCGCCTCATCTTCGTTGTTGCAGCGCCCCGGTCAGATCCACTGACCGGGTGCGCTGCGGTCCCGCCTTCAGCCGGGATGCGATTCGCGATGCGGATAGCGCCCGCTCGCGATGCGCACCCCGGCCCCCGTACCTGACTCGCTCTCCCTCGGTCCTGTCCCGGCGCGCGCGGCCCCGCTCCCTAGGGCGCGCGCGCGCCGGGTCTCTGCGATTTAAAGGGCCAGTGCACCAATGATGGTGCCTGGCCCAATCTTCCCAATTAGCTTAATTGGCTCCCACCTGTGCACTTCCCTATATCACCTCACTTCCCCTGCACTCCCTTGCCGGATCTTGTTGCACTTGTGCCTAGTGAAAGCGTTCCCTTGTCTGTTCCTAGTCCGTGTTCCTGACCTCCTGCCGTTGCCCCTGACTACGATCCTTGCCGCCTGCCCCCGACCTTCTGCTACGTCCGACCTTGCTTCTGCCTACTCCCTTGTACCGCGCCTGTCATCAGCAGTCAGAGAGGTGAGCCGTTGCTAGTGGATACGACCTGGTCACTACCGCCGCAGCAAGACCATCCCGCTTTGCGGCGGGCTCTGGTGAAAACCAGTAGTGACTTAGAACCGGTCCACTAGCGCGGTCCTCGCCAATCCCTCTCTGACACAGAGGATCCACTACCTGCCAGCCGGCATCGTGACAAGCAGTATTATAGTAGATATATTCTTGTGTATAGGAGGCAGTATTATAGTAGTTATATTCTTGTATATAGGAGCAGTATTATAGTAGATATATTCTTGTGCATAGGAGGCAGTATTATAGTAGTTATATTCTTGTATATAGGATCAGTATTATAGTAGTTATATTCTTGTATATAGGAGCAGTATTAAAATAGTTATATTCTTGTATATAGGAGCAGTATTATAGTAGTTATATTCTTGTATATAGGAGGCAGTGTTATAGTAGTTATATTCTTGTATATAGGAGCAGTATTATAGTAGTTATATTCTTGTATATAAGAGCAGTCTTATTGTAGTTATATTCTTGTATATATGGGGCAGTATTATAGTAGTTATATTCTTGTATATAGGAGCAGTATTATAGTAGTTATATTCTTGTATATAGGAGCAGTATTATAGTAGTTATATTCTTGTATATAGGAGCAGTATTATAGTAGTTATATTCATGTATATAGGAGCAGTATTATTGCAGTTATATTCTTGTATATAGGAGGCAGTATTATAGTAGTTATATTCTTGTATATAGGAGGCAGTATTATAGTAGTTATATTCTTGTATATAGGAGCAGTATTATAGTAGATATATTCTTGTATATAGGAGGCAGTATTATAGTAGTTATATTCTTGTATATAGGGTGCAGTATTATAGTAGTTATATTCTTGTATATAGGAGCAGTATTATAGTAGTTATATTCTTGTATATAGGAGCAGTATTATAGTAGTTATATTCTTGAATATAGGAGCAGTATTATAGTAGTTATATTCTTGTATATAGGAGCAGTATTATAGTAGTTATATTCTTGTATATAGGAGCAGTATTATAGTAGTTATATTCTTGTATATAGGAGCAGTATTATAGTAGTTATATTCTTGTATATAGGAGCAGTATTATAGTAGTTATATTCTTGTATATAGGAGCAGTATTATAGTAGTTATATTCTTGAATATAGGAGCAGTATTATAGTAGTTATATTTTTGAACATTAGTTATTATGTCCTCTCCATTTCGCTAGCGATGTTTGTGGTATCATCGTGTATGTAACACATTTTTACTCAGTTTACAGGTTGTAGGTATTTAAGACCCTTATTATTTCCTCCTTTATTTTCGGTGGTGTCCTCAGTTCTTTGCTGTACTCACCATATACTGTGGTGTCTAATAGTAAATGTCTTTGTACGTTTTTTGTGCTAGTGCTGTAGATTGGCGCCACCTTGTGTTCTATGTTACATATTTCAGGTTCAGTACTTTATTATGTGTTTCTGGATGTATACTATGAGGATCTGATGGAGAAGACCTCTATTGTATTCCACACGACCTTCCTCGATGCTGCATTTTCACTCAGGACGTTGTAGAATAAAATATTTCTCCCAGGAATGAAAGGAAACCGGAAAAGACTTCACCATTTCTACATTGTGTGGAGGAATTTCTTTGCACAGAGGGGCCTCATTCCGATAATTTCTTCTATAGCTCCAATTTTTTAGTTATTTGATAAAATCTGTTCATTGTACAAAAAATCCACTTTTCTTAATTCAATACATAGAAAAATGTTCTGTCAGAGGACCCTCTTATATAATTTATAGAACCTCTAAGTGTCATAGACTCGATCTTATCCGCTTCCAATTGGGTTGCCTTCGGCGCTCCGGGGGGTGGGTGTATCAGGAGAGGATGGAGCCATTTGGGAGGAGGGTGGATTGTTTGTTGGAGGCTTATTAATTTTTGTTGGGGGGGCTAATGTAATTTAGGGGAGGCTGGAGATTTTTTTTTTGGAAGGTGTGAAGGTGGCTTGAGGCATTGGGTGGGGGGAGTGGGTGGGAGTCTGAAGGTATTTGGGGAAGACTGGATGAATTTGGGGGAGGCTGGAGACATTGTGTGTGTGGGAGGCTGGAGGTATTGTGTGTGTCAGTAAGGCTGGAGGAATTTGGGGAAGGCTGGAGTCATTGTGTGTGTGGGAGGCTGGAGGTATTGTGTGTGTCAGTAAGGCTGGAGGAATTTGGGGAAGGCTGGAGTCATTGTGTGTGTGGGAGGCTGGAGGTATTGTGTGTGTCAGTAAGGCTGGAGGTATTTGGGGGAGGCTGGAGTCATTGTGTGTGTGGGAGGCTGGAGGTATTGTGTGTGTCAGTAAGGCTGGAGGGATTTAGTGGGAGGCTGGAGGGATTTAGAGGAGGCTGGAGGTATTGTATGTTTGTGGAAGGAAAGGCTGGAGACTTTGCATGTATTCGTATGGGGGGAATCTGGGAGTTTTGTGTGTTTGTGGAGGGGGAAGGCTGGATGCATTGTAAATGGTGGGGGGGCTGGAGGTTTTGTATGTGTGAGTGGGGGAAGCTCTCAGCATTTGGGGAGGCTGGAAGTATTGCATGTGTATGTGTTTGTGGGGTGCTGGGGGCATTTGAAAAGGCTGGAGGTATTGTAGGTGTGACAGCTTGGGGAATGTAGGGTATGGGGAGTGTAGCTGTGCGGCTATCAAAGGGTGCTTGTTAACCCTTGCTATTCGTGATGTCAGGGTGAGGGCTCCTCAATAAAGCTTTTCCTACCGGATTGTCCACCACCGGAAAGCTTCTGCAAACAGCGTTAACTTTACTGAAGCTTTTCTGTACACTTCATTAACATAACAGTCTCTTATCAATACAACAGCTTCCTTTTGGAGATTGATAATTGTTGGGACTTTAGCTTTAAGAGTCTCTAGACTATAGCGCTGTTCCACTGGATTTAGGGGAATTAGTTGCGGTCCAGTAGTCAGGCTAGTATTAGCAGGGATTAAAACTCACGATTTTTGGTTCTGCTGAGGCCGTAGGTTTTGAGGCCTAGCATGTCGTTGAAAGTTGCGCAGCACCGTCCTGTTAGTCCGGCATCCACGAGAGCAGCAACCCAAGAGAGCGATAATTGGACGCAGCTCCCTTATATGGGCAGGAGCTGGACTAGCGCTAATTGGTCCAAACGGATGTCAATCACCTTTACAGAGATTTGTGGGTAACACGTGACCCAAGGACCTCCTAAGGTCCTGCAACATACCATAGAGGTTACTAGCATAGTCACATGACCAAAGGTCCTGCGACACCAAACAAGGTAAGTACTATACATTTCTATACAATATAGATATAATTATTAATATATACATTTATGAACATTAAAGTTAGACTTAAGGAGAGGCGACTGGGGGCTGTCCCACCTGAGGAACCCTACCTGAACCTAGTTACTCTGATTTTGGGGACCTCTACACTAGGCACTGGATGCAATACGGTACCGGGACACCACATATGTGTGTGTGGGAGGATGCTTGATGCATTTGGGGGAGGCTGGAGGTATTGTGTGTTTGTGTGTGTTAGGAGGGGAGGCTGGAGGTACTGTGTGTGTGTTAGGAGGGGAGGCCGGAGGTACTGTGTGTGTGTTAGGAGGGGAGGCTGGAGGTACTGTGTGTGTGTTAGGAGGGGAGGCTGGAGGTACTGTGTGTGTTAGGAGAGGAGGCTCGAGGTACTGTGTGTGTGTTAGGAGGGGAGGCCGGAGGTACTGTGTGTGTGTTAGGAGGGGAGGCTGGAGGTACTGTGTGTGTTAGGAGGGGAGGCTGGAGGTACTGTGTGTGTTAGGAGGAGAGGTTGGAGGTACTGTGTGTGTTAGGAGGGGAGGTTGGAGGTACTGTGTGTGTTAGGAGGGGAGGTTGGAGGTACTGTGTGTGTTAGGAGGGGAGGCTGGAGGTACTGTGTGTGTGTTGGGGGAGGTTGGAGGTACTGTGTGTGTTAGGAGGGGAGGTTGGAGGTACTGTGTGTGTTAGGAGGGGAGGCTGGAGGTACTGTGTGTGTGTTGGGGGAGGCTGGAGGTACTGTGTGTGTTAGGAGGGGAGGCTGGAGGTACTGTGTGTGTTAGGAGGGGAGGCCGGAGGTACTGTGTGTGTGTTGGGGGAGGTTGGAGGTACTGTGTGTGTTAGAAGGGGAGGCTGGAGGTACTGTTTGTGTTAGGAGGGGAGGCTGGAGGTACTGTTTGTGTTAGGAGGGGAGGCTGGAGGTACTGTGTGTGTTAGAAGGGGAGGCTGGAGGTACTGTTTGTGTTAGTAGGGGAGGCTGGAGGTACTGTTTGTGTTAGGAGGGGAGGCTGGAGGTACTGTGTGTGTTAGAAGGGGAGGCTGGAGGTACTGTGTGTGTTAGGAGGGGAGGCCGGAGGTACTGTGTGTGTTAGGAGGGGAGGCCGGAAGTACTGTGTGTGTTAGGAGGGGAGGCTGGAGGTACTGTTTGTGTTAGGAGGGGAGGCTGGAGGTACTGTTTGTGTTAGGAGGGGAGGCTGGAGGTACTGTTTGTGTTAGGAGAGGAGGCTGGAGGTACTGTTTGTGTTAGGAGGGGAGGCTGGAGGTACTGTTTGTGTTAGGAGGGGAGGCTGGAGGTACTGTGTGTGTTAGGAGGGGAGGCCGGAGGTACTGTGTGTGTTAGGAGGGGAGGTTGGAGGTACTGTGTGTGTTAGGAGGGGAGGCTGGCGGTACTGTGTGTGTTAGGAGGGGAGGTTGGAGGTACTGTGTGTGTTGGGGGAGGTTGGAGGTACTGTGTGTGTTGGGGGAGGTTGGAGGTACTGTGTGTGTGTTAGGAGAGGAGGTTGGAGGTACTGTGTGTGTGTTGGGGGAGGTTGGAGGTACTGTGTGTGTTAGGAGGGGAGGCTGGAGGTACTGTGTGTGTGTTAGGAGGGGAGGCTGGAGGTACTGTGTGTGTGTTGGGGGAGGTTGGAGGTACTGTGTGTGTTAGGAGGGGAGGCTGGAGGTACTGTGTGTGTTAGGAGGGGAGGCTGGAGGTACTGTGTGTGTGTTGGGGGAGGCTGGAGGTACTGTGTGTGTTAGGAGGGGAGGCTGGAGGTACTGTGTGTGTGTTGGGGGAGGTTGGAGGTATGGTGTGTGTGTTGGGGGAGGCTGTAGGTATTGAGTGTGGGGGAGGCTGGAGACATTTATGGAGAAAAGAGGAGGATGATACTGGAAAACGTATCCTAATATGTTTGTTGCAGGTTCTGGGGTGAAGATTTGTCGTTGAAGGAAACCATTATAATAGCCTCGGCCAGATTGAGAAGAAAAGAGAACGCCTCCAATCAGATGTACACTCTGCGTCCCTACATATATTAACCCTGTGCCAAAAAGAAGCAATGCCTATATACCTGGGCCAACAGGTATATAGGTATTGTGCATTGCTTATTTTTAACCATTTTTTGTCTTTCCTAGAAGATTATTCAGTAGGGTTCATGCTGCTGTGTCCCAAGACTCCATCACTGTATGGACTGGTCTGGCTGATGTACCGTTCTTCCCACCATATAGAATATAATATGGGAATTTCCATCCATCTCCCGGGCACATATGGTATCTCATGGATATCTGGTGATAATTAATTTGTAAAGCCAATTAGTGTTCAAAATTATATAGTAATATTTATTACACAATTCTAAAAAATCTCTAGAAGTCTGCCTGCCGCAGGGCCCTTGCGGTATATAGGCTCGCTTCAGAGGATATATAAAACAGTATGGATTAAGATAATATAATAATGCGGTTCACCTCTATAGTCATATTAATTACAATATATGTAAAGTAATCCTGTAATAATCCTGCAGCAAAGAAAAAATAGTAAAACATAAAAAATATCAAATATAATGAAATACTTTCTGATAAAAATTGTCCTGTAACAAAGGATAATAGAGCACAAAAAATGAGGATGATGTAGCACAAAAAATAATTTAGTAGGAATGTCCTGTAAAGCAAAGTCCAGATCTTTTAAAAAGAAATAAAATATTAACAAATCCAATGAGAATATATGTTAATCCAAAATATATCCTGTAAAGGTGTAAATCTCTTCAAAACACTGCCGTTATATCTGTCAATCAAATTGTTGCAATACGCTTGATCAAGTGATACAATTTTTGCAATATAATTCAAGCCAAGCAGAACCTGTGTTAGTGAGAGTCCGGTAAAAGAGAAGTTTCGGCACACTGAGCCACTCACCGCCCTTTAGTGGAATTGATGATTCTCAAGGATGGTAGCCGTCTGGCTGGAGGTGGCGACACCTGATGTCAGGGTCTAGCCCCTTCTTGCAGCCTAAAAGCACTGCTCGCCGGTGATTGCCGTAGACGTCGTGGATGTTCACTCCGATATAGTGGTAAACTGGTGAATGGCGTCCGATAGAAACGGCAGATAGTATCGGCGGCGTGTGATGTAATCGGTCAGCTGACCTCGGCTGTATAAAGTCCCAATATGTCTCGGAGATTGTGAGTCCACTGAATCTCCCGCTAAGTGGACTCACAATCTCCGAGACATATTGGGACTCTATACAGCCGAGTGATTACATCACACGCTGCCGATACTATCTGCCGTTTCTATCGGACGCCATTCACCAGTTTACTTGATCAAGCGTATTGCAACAATTTGATTGACAGATATAACGGCAGTGTTTTGAAGAGATTTACACCTTTACAGGATATATTTTGGATTAACATATATTCTCATTGGATTTGTTAATATTTTATTTATTTTTAAAAGATCTGGACTTTGCTTTACAGGACATTCCTACTAAATTATTTTTTGTGCTACATCATCCTCATTTTTTGTGCTCTATTATCCTTTGTTACAGGACAATTTTTATCAGAAAGTATTTCATTATTTTTGATATTTTTTCTGTTTTACTATTTTTTCTTTGCTGCAGGATTATTACAGGATTACTTTACATATATTGTAATTAATATGACTATAGAGGTGAACCGCATTATTATATTATCTTAACCCCTTAAGGACCAATGCAAATAAACCTGTATGCCCCTGAAAGACCAGGCCTGTTTTTCCAAATCGGGGATGTCTGTCTTTATTAGAGAATAACTCTGGTAACGTTTTGCCAATCACGATAATTCTGACATTGTTTTTTTGTCACAAGTTGTCCTTCATGTACATAGTAAAAGTAGCCGATATCATTTGTAGTTTTTTTTTATAATGCAAAAAATCATGAAATTTTTACAAAAAATTACGATTTTTTGCTATTTTAACACTAATAGGTTGCATATATTTATACATACTGACCAAATAGTTTATGAAACTTATACTTTCAGATGTCTACTTTATTTTGACATCATTTTTTTTGTTTTTAATTAACATTTTAAATTAGTTAGAAGCCTAACAATTTAACTTGAAATTTTGAAAATTTTGAAAATTTGAAAAGTACATCTTTTTTTATGTGCTATGCAAGGTTTGCAGAAATTAAAAGGTAGTAGAACATAGGAACCCCCCCCCCAAATGACCCCATTTTAAAAACTAGACCCCTCAAGGTATTCGCTAGGGGGTACAGTGAGTATTTTAACACCATAGTATTTTGACAGGAATTATTACAAAGTCAGTGTTAAAAATTCGAAATTTGCAATTTTTCACAAATGCATCATTTAGGGGGCATATTTTTTGTACATCACTTCTGATATTGAAAGAAATGCCCCCTATATTTTATTTAGCTGCTTGTCCCATGTTCGGAAATACCCCCGCTTTGGCCATATATGGTTCCTTGGCCGCGTGGTAGGACCCAGAAGGAGAGGAGCGCCATTTGGCTTTCAGGGCAGAACAGTACCCCCACCCCCACAAGTGACCCCATTTATATACCGCACCCCTACAAGTTATTGGCTGCACCAGGGACCACTCTGATTGGTCCTTGGTCGGCTGGCAGTATAATGCGTCTGTCTGTGACAGTTAAGGCTCCTGATGGATATATCCGCCATGTTGTGGGAATAAGCACCCGCTCATGGCGAATATATCCATCACTGCTGCGGCTGGGTAGCTCAGTGTGTCCGCTCATGACTGCTGGCGGGAAATCCGCCGCTATGAGTGGACACACAAAGCTATCCAGCCGCAGCAGGGAGCTCATTACCGTGACTGCTGCATAATGTGTAGGATCACATGGTGGACATCCGCAGCATATTACATGCTCCGCCATGTCCGCCAATGCGATCCTACACATTATGCATTTTTTTAAATTAGATTCATTTAATAAATGTATTTTTAATATATATATATATAATTTATTTTTTTTATTATTAATTTTTTTTTTTTTTACACTTTTATTACATTTTTATTTATTTTTACACTTTTATTTTATTTATTTATTTTATTTATTTTTACACTTTTTAATGCTTTGGAATACTTAGTATTCCAAAGCATTATAGTTATATGCTGCCTGCCAGTTTTCACTAGCAGGCAGCATATCAGGACGTGCCTCTGGCACGTCCTTTCAGGCAATACCCAGGGCAGACCTAGGGGTCTTTGTAGGACCCCCGGCTGCCCAGGTATGAAGCAGCACCCCGCGATCGCGATGCGGGGTGCTGCAGGAGAGACAGAGGGAGCCCCCTCCCTCTGTCAGAACTCCTTACAGCGCGCGGTCACTTCTGACCGCGGCTGTAAGGGTTAAACTGCCGGGAGTGAAGTGAACTTCACTCCCGGCAGTGCGGCAGGTCCCGGCCAGCCGCGGACACACACAGCACCCCGCGATCGCGATGCGGGGTGCTGCAGGAGTGACAGAGGGAGCTCCCTCCCTCTGTCATAACACTTACAGCCCGCGGTCACTTCCGACCGCGGCTGTAAGGGTTAAAACTGCCGGGACCGAAGTTTACTTCGGTCCCGGCAGTGCAGCAGGGTCCCGGCTGTGTGATACAGCCGAGTCCCTGCCGCGATCTCGTGGGTGCACTGGGCAGCACCCACGAGAAGAATGGACGAGTATAGACGTCCAGGTCAGGGAACGGCCGCCAACCTGGATGTCTATACTCGTCCATGGCCGTTATCGGGTTAATCCATACTGTTTTATATATCCTCTGAAGCGAGCCTATATACCGCAAGGGCCCTGCGGCAGGCAGACTTCTAGAGATTTTTTAGAATTGTGTAATAAATATTACTATATAATTTTGAACACTAACTGGCTTTAAAAATTAATTATCACCAGATATCCATTACACACTCATTCGTGAGTGGAACACTGAGGACTGATCTTTTTACATTTTTTCAATTTTTCTCCCTATCCTTTGAGTGAAGGAAATCAGTTAACCTCGTGTTCCTTAGTGTGAGCTCCATGTTTTTCAATCACATATGGTATCTCCACAACCCCCTAATATTAACCCAATTAGTCTCAGCTGCTCTAAAGTTAAGGGGGATTTGTATTATTCCTAAACAACAGACTTATAATGGCCCCAATCTAACCATCTGAGAAGGCGCCATCTTCAGGAGACGAAGAAACTCCTCCCCCAGCTCAGGTAGATGGTAACCGGGGAATAATCCTGTTTCCACCCAGGTAAAACAGAACTCAGGACGTCAGGGATCATACACCCTGAGGAAGAGTACTGAAACGTGTCGGGGAGCACATGGGTAATATTATGTGTATAAAGTGTATATTCGACTCCTGTTCTTTTTCTCCTTCTCTCCTCAGGAAAAGATACAGAAGTCGACTTAGGGAGCAAGAATCCTTTTGTCACCTCAAAGGGTCGGAACAATATCCAGGATGATAAGCTTTATATTTGCTGCATGAGATGCCGTCCATTAGGGTAGGTCCCTATGAGACCTCTTAAAGGAGAGGTCAGATTTTGGATGGTACATTCAGAGGTATAAAGAAAAAGTTTATCCTGTTCTGTAGAGATCACTTTCCAAAACTGTCGTTGTTATATTCTTAGAATCACAGTGAAGCTCACAGCTCAGCCTCCCCCTCCTTGTTAATGGTCTCTGAACAGGACACAGGGAATGCCTAGAAAATGAACCCATTATTGTAAATAGGGTCCACTCCAGAACATTGTGTCCATGGGTCCTGCTGTAAACCATACCTCTAAATGCTGTTAATAACAGCTCAGGCAAAATGGCCGGCCCCATATTCATGCATAAAAATGTTATAAAAAATTACAATCAAAATCAAATAGAATTTTTTTTGTAAGAACATGTTTCAATATCTGACTCTATTTAATAAATTTACATTAACCCCTTCATGACCCGGGGTTTTTCCGTTATTGCACTTTTTTTTCCTTCTTACTTTTAAAAAATCATAACTCTTTAAATTTTGCACCTAAAAATCCATATGATGCTTATTTTTTTGTGCCACCAATTCTACTTTGTAATGACATCAGTCATTTTACCCAAAAATCTACAGCGAGACGGGAAGAAAAATCATTGTGCAACAAAATTGAAAAAAAAAACACCATTTTGTAAATTTTGGGGGCTTCCGTTTTTACACAGTACATTTTTTAGTAAAAATGACACCTTATCATTATTCTGTAGGTCCATACGATTAAAATGATCCCCTACTTATATAGGATGGATTTTGTCGCACTTCTGGAAAAAATCATAACTACATGCAGGAAAATGTATACGTTTAAAATTGTCATATTCTGACCCCTATAACTTTTTTATTTTTCTGCGTATGGGGCGGTATGAGGGCTCATTTTTGCGCCATGACCTGAAGTTTTTAGCGGTACCATTTTTGTAATGATCAGACTTTTTGATCTCTTGTTATTCATTTTTTCATGATATAATATGAATATGCTATTTTTATAATTCGGACATTTCCGCACGCGGTGATACCACATATGTTTATTTTTATTTACACAGTTTTTTTTAAATGGGAAAAGGGGGTGATTCAAACTTTTATTAGGGAAGGGGTTAAATGATCTTTATAAAGTTTTTTTTATCACTTTTTTTTTTTTTTGCAATGTTATAGCTCCCATAGGAGACTATAACACTGCACACACTGATCTCTTATACTGATCATTGTTATCCCATAGGAAACTATAACACTGCACACACTGATCTCTTATATCGATCATTGTTATCCCATAGGAGACTATAACACTGCACACACTGATCTCTTATACTGATCATTGTTATCCCATAGGAGACTATAACACTGCACACACTGATCTTTTACACTGATCATTGTTATCCCATAGGGGACTATAACACTGCACACACTGATCTTTTACATTGATCATTGTTATCCCATAGGAGACTATAACACTGCACACACTGATCTTTTACACTGATCATTGTTATCCCATAGGGGACTATAACACGGCACACACTGATCTTTTACATTGATCATTGTTATCCCACAGGAGGCTATAACACTGCACACACTGACCTCTTATACTGATCATTGTTATCCCATAGGAGACTATAACACTGCACACACTGATCTCTTATACTGATCATTGTTATCCCATAGGAGACTATAACACTGCACACACTGATCTTTTACACTGATCATTGTTATCCCATAGGGGGATATAACACTACACACACTGATCTCTTACACTGATCATTGTTATCCCATAGGAGACTATAACACTGCACACACTGATCTTTTATACTGATCATTGTTATCCCATAGGGGGCTATAACACTGCACACACTGACCTCTTATACTGATTATTGTTATCCCATAGGAGACTATAACACTCCACACACTGATCTTTTACACTGATCATTGTGATCCCATAAGGGACTATAACACTGCAAACACTGATCTTTTACACTGATCATTGTTATGCCATATGGGACCATAACACTGCACACACTGATATTTTACATTGATCATTGTTATCCCATAGGAGGCTATAACACTGCACACACTGACCTCTTATACTGATCATTGTTATCCCATAGGAGACTATAACACTGCACACACTGATCTTTTACACTGATCATTGTCATCTCATAGGGAACTATAACACTGCACACACTGATCTTTTACATTGATCATTGTTATCCTATAGGGGACTATAACACTGCACACACTGATCTTTTACATTGATCATTGTTATCACTTAGGAGACTATAACACTGCCCATACTGATCTTTACACTAATCATTGTTATCCCATAGGAGACTATAACACTGCACACACTGATCTTTTACATTGCTCAATGGTTTCTCATAGGAAACCCTTGATCAATGATTCTGCTGTGGTGGTGAGAGGTGATTGGTGTGTTATGGGAGGGGGCATGTTCCTCCTTGTGGTGGTGGGAGGTAATTGGTGTGTGATGGGAGGGGCGTGTCCCTCCCTTGTGGTGATGGGAGGTGATTGGTGTGTGATGGGAGGGGCGTGTCCCTCCCTTGTGGTGGTGGGAGGTAATTGGTATGTGATGGGAGGGGGCGCGTCCCTCTCTTGTGGTGGTGGGAGGTGATTGGTATGTGATGGGAGGGGGCGTGTCCCTCTCTTGTGGTGGTGGGAGGTGATTGGTGTGGGGTGGAAGGGGGCGTGTCCCTTTCTTGTGGTGGTGGGAGGTGATTGGTGTGTCTGCTCATGAAGCCTTGTCCAAGAACCCTCTCTTGTCCATGACTCATGGACAAGCCTGATGCTGCTGCCGGACTGGTTTCTGTCCCAGTAGGTATGGGGACCCCTAGTGGTGGGATGTTCAGGGGCCATTATCTTTATTAACTATTCAAAAAATTTAAACAACCATATTAAAAAAGGTCTTTAACCCCTTAAGGACCAAGGGCATGCCTCTACGCCCTGAGTCCGCTCCCGTTCTATAACGTGGCATTCCCGAACAGCTGTAGGACAGTAGGAGGGTCCCCTGGTGTCCGATCGCCGAATGACTGCTCAGTGCTTGAGATCCAGGCATGAGCAGTCAAGTGGCAGAATCATTGATTAATGGTTTCCTATGAGAAACCATTGATCAATGTAAAAGATCAGTGTGTGCAGTGTTATAGTCTCCAATAGGATAATAATGATCAATGCAAAAGACCAGTATGTGCAGTGTTATAGCCTCCTATGGGATAACAATGATCAATGTAAAAGTAAAAGATTAGTGTGTGCAGTGTTATATCCTCCTATGGGATAACAATGATCAATGTAAAAGATCAGTGTGTGCAGTGTTATGGCCCCCTACGGGATAATTATCAGTGTAAAAGATCAGTGTGTGCAGTGTTATAGTCTCCTATGGGATAACAATGATCAATGTAAAAGATCAGTGTGTGCGGTGTTATAGCCCCCTATGGGATAACAATGATCAATGTAAGAGATCAGTGTGTGCAGTGTTATAGTCTCCTATGGCATAACAATGATCAATGTAAAAGATCAGTGTGTGCAGTGTTATAGCCTCCTATGGGATAACAATGAGCAATGTAAAAGATCAGTGTGTGCAGTGTTATAGCCCCCTATGGGATGACAATAATGAATGTAAGAGATCAGTGTGTGCAGTGTTATAGTCTCCTATTGGATAACAATGATCAATGTAAGAGATCAGTGTGTGCAGTGTTATGGCCCCCTATGGGATAACAATGATCAGTATAAGAGATCAGTGTGTGCAGTGTTATTGCCCCCTACGGGATAATTATCAGTGTAAAAGATCAGTGTGTGCAGTGTTATAGTCCCCTATGGGAGCTATAACACTTTTTAAAAAAGTGGGGAAAAAATGTAATAAAGATCAGTTGACACCTTCCCTAATAAAAGTTTGAATCATTCCCCTTTTCCCATTTAAAAAAAAAAATGTGTAAAGAAAAATAAAAATATGTTGTCTCGCCGCATGCGGAAATGTTCCAATTATAAAAATATACTGTTAATTAAACCGCGCGGTCAATGGCGTACACGCAAAATAATTTGAAAATCCAAAATAGTGTATTTTTGGTCACTTTTTATATCATGAAAAAATGAATACAAAACGATCAAAAAGTCCGATCAATAAAAAAATGGTAACGCTAAAAACTTCAGATCACAGCACAAAAAAATGAGCCCTCATACCACCCCGTATGCGGAAAAATAAAAAAAATTATAGGGGTCAGAATATGACAATTTTAAATGTATAAATTTTCCTGCATGTAGTTATGATTTTTTCCAGAAGTACGACATAATTAAACCTATATAAGTTGGGATTATTTTAATTGTATGGACCTATAGAATAAAGAGAAGGTGTCATTATTACGAAAAATTTACTGCGTAGAAACGTAAGCGTCCAAAAGTTACAAAATGGTGTTTTTTCTTCAATTTTGTCACACATTGATGTTTTTTTCCCTTTTGTCATAGATTTTTGGGTAAAATGACTGATGTCATTACAAAGTAGAATTGGTGGCGCAAAAAGTAAGCCATCATATGGATTTTTAGGTACAAAATTGAAAGAGTTATGATTTTTTAAAGGTAAGGAGGAAAAAATGAAAGTGCAAAAACGGAAAAACCCCTGGTCCTTAAGGGGTTAATTTTCATCAGTAACAACATAAAAAAAAGTTTCTGGATCTGAGAGTGCTCATTTAAGTCCTGCAGAACAACAATAATTAAAGAACATTAAATAGATTTGTAAATTACTTGTCATAAATGGGGGGGGGGGGGCAGGGAGAAAGTGAGCCCTAAACTATCTCTTTAAACCACTTTACCTGCCTACTTGCCCATCCTCCCTAAATGACAGATCGACAACTTGGAGCCGGTTCCTTCCTTACGCTAAAGTGCATGGGCATCAAATGTCAACAAGACAAACAGAACTGTAAAAAGTCTGGGAACAAGTCAGGAACATAACGGGAATAGAATAACCAACAAATAGCTATATAAATACAAACAAGGCAGGATATAGCATACTAAAATACAGTTAAGAAACCAGAATCAAGATTAACGGCAGATATGAATAAGTGAACAATACTAGATATGGGGATAAGTATACAGCAGACAAAACCAGGAGATACATGGTATGAACAAGTTAACTGTCAGAACACCAATGGGTCAGGAAATCAAAAGCACTGTTCACACTGGACTCAGAACAAGGAACGAACAGGACACCCCACTCCAATCATGGAGGGACATCAATACCAAAGCCAAATAGGCTACTAGCCAGCGGGCACTCTCCACTGAGTGATCAGGATACTAGCCTAGGAGGAAACAAAAATCCTAAATACAAGCAAACACGGGTACAGACACAGATAGACGGAATAGCATAAGGCTCTGAACAGGATATTCCGTCTCCTAGATAGACGGAATAGCATAAGGCTCTGAACAGGATTCTATCCTAGGAGATGCAGGATCAATGCAGAACGAACATACACAAATACTAAAACCCGACAAATGTACTAAAACAAAGGCTAAAATCTATATATCAAACAGGACAGATAACCATGGTTAAAACTCAGGATATGTACAGTACTAACTATAATACTTCCTCCTATATACAAAAAAACTACTATAAAGTGAAAATAAAACATGTCGGCTCAGTGGAGCTTATCAGACCCTGCCATGTCATTGCGGGGGTTCTATAAGCTGAGATGGTCGGAGGAGGGCCCCTGCCACTGATTCACTGCCAATTCACTGATGCTTGGCTTATCTAGGCGTATAAGTGGATCACTGTCACGCCCCCTCCCGTAGACTTGCATTGAGTTGGTGTAGCCGTGAAAAAAATTAGAAAAATCCCTCCCCCAATAAAAATGTAAATTGTCCCTTTTTCCCATTTACCCCCAAAAAGTGTAAAAAAAAAATAATATATAAACATATTTGGTATCGCCGCGTACGTAAATATCCTTAAATATAATGTTAATGATTCCGCATGGTGAACGGCGGCAACATAAAAAAAAAAGTCCAAAATTGCAGCTTTTTTGTAACATTTTAGTCCCCAAAAAATTGATAAAAAATGTATTATAATTTTATATCTGCAAATGTGGTATCAATAAAAAGTACAGATCACGGCACAAAGAATGAGCCCTCATACCGCTGCTTATACGGAAAAATTTAAAAGTTATAGGTCAGCAAAATAGAGGTATTTTAAATGTACTAATTTGGTTAAAAAGTTTGCGATTTTTGTAAAGCTGTACAGTAATAGAAAAGTATGTTAACATGGGGATCATTTTAATCATATTGACCCACAGAATAAAGAAAACATGTCATTTTTACTGTAAATTGTACAGCGGGAAAACAAAACCTTCCAAAAATTGCTAAATTGCAGTTTTCTTTTCAATTTCCCCACACACATAGTATTATTTTTGCTGCGCCATACATTTTTATGTTAAAATGATTGATGTCGTTAAAAAGGACAACTGTTTGCGCAAAAAACAATGCCTCATACTCGTCTGTGGATGAAAATATAAAAGAGTTATGATTTTTAGAAGGTGAGGAGGAAAAACGGTAACGTAAAAATAAAATTTGCTGAGTCTTTAAAGTGGTACTCTGGCGCTAAGACCTCTTATCCCCTAAGCATAGGGGATGAGATGCCTGATCGTGGGGGTCCCGCCGCTGGGGACCCCCGTGATCTTGCACGCAGCACCCCATTAGAATCAGTCCCCGGAGCACGTTCGCTCCGGGTCTAATTACTGGCGATCACGGAGGCTGGAGCATTGTGATGCCATGGCCACGCCCCCGTGTGACGCCAAGCCCCCTCACATAGGCTTGCATTCAGGGGGCGGAGCGTGACCTCACACGGGGGCATAGCTGTGACCTCACAATGCTCCGGCCCCCGTGATCGCCAGTAATCAGACCCGGAGCGATCGTGCTCCGGGGACAGATTCTAATGGGGTGCTGCGTGCAAGATCACGGGGGTCCCCAGCGGCGGAACCCCCACGATCAGGCATCTTATCCCCTATCCTTTGGACAGGGGATAAGAGTACCCCTTTAAGGCCAAAATGGTCTGAGTCCTTAAAGGGGTATTCCGGTGGAAAACATATACATATATATTTTTTAGATAGTTGATCTAAAAAAAAGAAAAATGTTGACAGAAAGTTAAACAGATTTGTAAAGTACTTATCAGCTGCTGTATTCTACAGAGGAAATTCCTTTATTTTTGGATTTCATTTCAGGCTGACCACAGTGCTCTGGGCTGACACCTCTGTTCATTTTAGGAACTGTCCAGAGCAGCATATGTTTGCTATGGGTATTTTCTCCTGCTCTGGACAGTTCCTGACATGGACAGAGGTGTCAGCAGAGAGAAATATGGACAGACAGAAAAAAAATCCAAAAAGAAAAGAATTTCCTCTATAGTTTACAGCCGCTTATAAGTACTGGAAGGATTAAAACACTTTAATAGAAGTAATTTACAAATCTGTTTAACTTTCTGGCACCAGTTGATTTAAAAAAAAAATTTGTTATAGTTCCCTCCCATAGACTTGCATTGAGGAGGCGTGGCCGTGATGTCACAAGCAAGGCGCAGCCATGACGTCACAAGCCTACGGCCCAGTGATCAGACATCTTATCCCCTATCCTTTGGACGGAGTACCCTCCCATAGACTTGCATTGAGGAGGCGTGGTCGTGACGTCACGAGCCTCCAGCCCAGTGATCATACATCTTTGCCGCTATCCTTTGGGCGGAGTACCACTTTGACCTTGTGACACGGTCTCCATTATGCTATATAGACTATTATTCATCACCTGATTGCTCCGGGGTCATGGGGAGAAGCTGCTCTTGGAGGATGGTCAGATATCATTCTTTATTAATGGTTGGGTTCTTGGGCAGAATTGAGAGTGAGCCCAGTCCATTGGATGAGAATCCACCCCACACATGATGGTCTCAGGCATGACAGGACTCATGGTAGTGTCACCTGTTGGACAATTGTTCTTCTAGGTGTCCCAAACAGTCTCAGTCTGAAGGCTTCATCAGAAGAAATAACTTTACCCGGTCTTCTGCAGTCCAGGGGCTTTGCTGGGGTGAAGCTATTTCCATTAATAAAGCCCCTTCAGACTGTTTGGGACATCTAAAAGAATGATTGTCTGGAGAAGAACAGATGACGCTGCCAGGAATCCTGTGTCATCCAACAGTTAAAGGGGTACTCTGCCATAGACATCGTTTTTCCTATCCAAAGGATAGGGGATAAAATGTCTGATCATGGGGGTCCGCCGAGATCTCCCAGCTGTACCCGGCGTTCGTTTAGAGCATCAGGTGCAGTGCCGGAGGCTTGTGACGTCATGGCCACGCCCCCTTAATGCAAGTCTATGGGTCATGCCCCCTGCCATTGACTTGCATTGGGGGGGTTATGTCCGTGACGTCAAGAGCCTCCGCATGCATCACCAGTCATCTGGCACGGAGCAAAGTTCGTTCTGTGCACCAGATATCTGGGGTGCCGCAGCTGGGATTTCAGAGGTCCCCAGCAGCAGGACTCCCGCGATCAGACATCTTATCCCCTATCCTTTGGATAGGGGATAAGATGTCTAGGGGCAGAGTACCCCTTTAAGCCTCCAGAGACCATCATGTGTGAGGCGGCTTCACATCCAGCAGATGGGGCTCACCTACAATCCTACCTGAGATTTCGACCATAAATAATGATATCTGAACATCCTCTAAGAGCAACTTCTCCAACCATCCAGGAGCCATTTGGTGATGGACAAGGCTTTGTCCACCATGATGAAAACCGTGTCACAAGTGATAACTAAGGGGCTGGCAGAACAAAACATTGACATTTTGGGTCCATGGCCAGGAAACTCCTCAGATCTCAACCCCATTTAGAATTATATACAGTGATCCCTCAACATACAATTGTTTCACCATACACTGGTCTTTTCTGGACCATTGTAACTTGATACCAGACTCAACATACAATGTACAAAGTGATACCTGTCAATAGCTGAAAGAACCGACCAATCAGAATGGGCATTCACTGGTAAAACCTGTATTACTGAAGTGTATGCACTGACTGGTGTCTGGTAGCGCCCCCTACAGTACAGGGAGGTATTACATGTTCTGTACTCTTTACCTGTATTACTGAAGTGAATGCACTGACTGGTGTCTGGTAGCGCCCCCTACAGTACAGGGAGGTATTACATGTTCTGTACTCTTTACCTGCATTACTGAAGTGTATGCACTGACTGGTGTCTGGTAGCATGCCCTACAGTACAGGGAGGTATTACATGTTCTGTACTCTTTACCTGCATTACTGAAGTGTATGTACTGACTGGTGTCTGGTAGCGCCCCCTACAGTACAGGGAGGTATTACATGTTCTGTTCACTTTACCTGTATTACTGAAGTGAATGCACTGACTGGTGTCTGGTAGCGCCCCCTACAGTACAGGGAGGTATTACATGTTCTGTACTCTTTACCTGTATTACTGAAGTGAATGCACTGACTGGTGTCTGGTAGCGCCCCCTACAGTACAGGGAGGTATTACATGTTCTGTACTCTTTACCTGTATTACTGAAGTGTATGCACTGACTGGTGTCTGGTAGCACCCCCTACTGTTTAGGGAGGTATTACATGTTCTGTACTCTTTACCTGCATTACTGAAGTGTATGCACTGACTGGTGTCTGGTAGTGCCCCCTTTTTATTGTTTTTATTTTTTAGTATTATTGTTATTTACAGTGTTTTCATTATATATATATATATATATATATATATATATATATATATATATATATATGAAAGGGGGGTTATATTTTTAAAAACTTTTTTTTCAAACTTTTTTTTCACATTTTTTTGCCCCCACACAAGGGCCTATTATCAGTAAATGGCTTATATAGATCAAACTTCTTATCTTAGAATGAATAACTTCACTCACCATCCATGGAATCCATAATTTCTCTATTATCTTTAGTGTGGTATTGTATTACACTGATCTGTGCTCTCAGGGCTCGATTGCTAAGGGCTGCCTAAGGCAGGATTTAACAATCACCAAGCCAGGGAGGATACCAAGGACCATGTAAATCTCTGTTTTTCCCATCGACACCCCGCTATTACATTTCAGGGGTGCCGATTGGACCTCCTAGACACAAGGATTTACTGGCATTTTTTGTTCAATATCATGATCTATATAGATTGTGTTATTTATCCATTTATATGACAGATATGGCGCAATCTCTGATGTTCATCATTACCAGCAGATGTGTGCTGGTGATAGCAGCAGGCATATGCCACTTATGTCACATACAGGTACGTCATGGGTCGTGTGTGATGAATATGGTGAGGGGGCTGCGAGTAAGGTCCGCTCCATATTCCCCACACACGTTCCATGACGTACCTGTATGTCAAGAGTCGGGAAAGGGTAAAGGAGTACGACAGGATATAAAAACCCATCTCCTATTCTAAGGGCATCTCTTGTACGGGGCCTCTGCTCTCCTTCTAAATGGAGTGTGTCGACCAGCTGACATGTCCCCTCCATGCAGCTCTATGGAATAGCTGGAGATTCCCAAGTGCAGCGCTCCGGCTCTCCCTCAGAGCTGCATGGAGGGGGTTTGTCGGCCGCTGCTTAGTGCGGAGGTTGATATGCTGTATTTGAAAGGAGAGCCATGGCCCTGTACAGGAGATTCTTAAAAGAGCACTCTGGTGCAGAGTATTCCTGCTCCGTCCTGCCCGGGCTGCAAAATAAATGAAAATGAACCATCTCCCACCTTCCTGGGTTCCTGCGGAGCGCCACTACAGCTGATCAGTCGTCCGGTCCATCCTCTTCATACTTCCGGGTGTAACAAAGCGTCACATGGCGCTCAGCCTATCGCCGTCCGCCGCGATGTTCTGCCTCGGCCGGCGATAGGCTGAGCACCATGTGACGCTTCCTTACACCCGGAAGTATGAAGAAGATGGACCGGAGGACCGATCAGCTGTAGTGGCGCTCCGCGGGAACCCAGGAAAGTGAGAGATGGTTCATTTTCATTTTTCTTTGCCGCCCGGGCAGGACGGAGCAGGAGTACTCTCCACCAGAGTACTCCTTTAAGATAGGGGATACGTTTTTATGTTCTGGAGTACTCTCTAACAGCTGGCTCTGGCCGTACACGAAGAGTTAAATTACTCTAGTTGGGCTAGAGCTGCTTGGAGCTCACCTGTGTGGTCTGGGGGTGGTTCCCAACTCTGCTACCTATCAGGAAGATGTATTCCTGATCACCTGCCTATATAAGCTCAGAGCAGTGATCAGCCCAGCGTCTGTGAAAGGTTATACCTTAGCTGGCACCTCCTGCTTACTGGATACCTGCTTGTTTACTGATCTTTGCCTTTTCCCTTGACTCTTCTCTTGCTCTGTGTTCCTGGTAATGACCTCATCTAGACTGACATTGATTTGATCATGTGTTTGTCTTAGTGTATCTCTGTTAGTTTGTGTGCCTCCAGATGTTACCCGACTCCTACTGTTTTGTAGTTTATTATTTTGACAACGCTGCCCCAGCACTTAACAGGGAGGGTTTGTCATCATGGTTGTCGATCCATCACTTAGGGCGCATAGGCAATAGGTAGGGACAGTGGCTGTGGGTGAGTTAGGGCTTCACTGTTCCTTGCCCATATGTGACATACTCCTTTTCGAATTAGAGGTCACCAGTCATGATTTGGCCTAGAAGATGATATCCAGCATGACAGGGAGAACTACAGAAGCCTTGATAAAGAAGAAGAAGGGTCAACAATGGAAATATCGAGACTTTACATAAACATGATTCATCAGTCAATAAAAGTGTAAAAACTTTTGAAATTCTTCTAATTATCCTTCAGTAACCGTAGAAACATCTAAACAACTAAAAGACCCAAAAGTACCAACACAGAAAACCAAACCACTGTGAAAACCAAAATTTGTGTCCGTCTCAAAACATTTGGTCCCAGCTGTAGTTTTAATTCCATAAACTTTTGCAAAGTTCAAAAAAGCCTCCATGAGCCCGGACTCCACCTCTCACGGAGTTGTATTTGCAAATTTTAAATATGATAAAGAAAAGATAAATAAAATGTCCTACAAATCAATTACCGTCGCTTCTCCGAATGTTTCTGATCTTATCTTTGTCTATAATTTTGCTGTAATTGTTCTAGTAATCAATTAATTCCTAAATTGACCAATTAGAATCCATTAGCTTTGTAGGAAGTTTCATGGGTAAAATTTGGACTAATCAAAGTTTTTTTTTTTTTTTTCAAATATAAAAACAAACAAACAATCATAGTATCTCTGGTGCAAAACACGTCTAATCCTATTAGTCGGTAGAGAGGCGGAATCGCTATATTAACCTTACAAAAATGTTATCTCTTACCCAAATCCCATAGAGCGGCCGTGGCCAAGAGTAAGATAAGAAATCTCTTCATCATGGATTCCTGCAGAATACGGAGTTGTATGAGGAGATAAGGCTTATAAACCAGGGCTGTCCTCATTACCATAAACCACCAGATGAGGAGGATAACCACGTCCTAACCCGTCTGCCCCGCGCCCGTCACATATTCCGACTTTTCCATCTCTGATCTGTTTACTCATTAAAGCCGTGATTAATCTATTGCAAGAAAATGCCTGAAGCAAATTGATTCCAATTATTGAAGGATAATTGCGTGAGGTGTCAGAGTAGATGCCAAAAAACCTATTATGTAAAACATAATATACATTTATACATATATGTTTTTATAGAAAGTTTTTTTTATAGAGGCCAAGTTGAAGAAGTTGGACAATGTTTGGTCTAAATTACTTAAAGGGGTACTCCGCCCCTGGACATCTTATCCCCTATCCAATGGTCACCAGCGGCGGGAACCCCCCGCGATCTCCATGCTGCACCCGGCGTTTGTTTAGAGCAGTGGTTTTCAACCTGCGGACCTTCAGATGTTGCAAAACTACAACTCCCAGCATGCCCGGACAGCCGTTGGCTGTCCGGGCATGCTGGGAGTTGTAGTTTTGCAACATCTGGACGTCCGCAGGTTGGAGACCGCTGGTTTAGAGGATCAGCTTCAGCTCTGGAGGCTCGTGACGTCATGGCCGCCCCCCGCTCGTGACGTCGCGGCCACACGCCCTCAATGCAAGTCTATGGGAGGAGGCGTAACGGCCGTCACATCCCCCCCCCCCACCATAGACTTGCATTTAGGGGGCGTGGCCATGACATCACGAGAGTGGCGTGGCTGTGACGTCACGAGCCTCCGCCCCGCATCGCCAGTCATCGAAGTTCGCTCCGTGTATCGGATGCCTGGGTTGCCATAGCCAAGATCGCGGGGGTCCCGCCACTGGGGATAAGATGTCTAGGGGCGGAGTACCCCTTTAATGATGTTTTTATTTTTTAATTTTTTTTATTATTGTTCCCAAAAAATTGCAAACTACACATCTGGCCCCTAGGAATGACCTGTTCTACATGGGACATTATCTGATATTAAAGGGGTTGTCCACCCCCACCCCACTTCTGTTCCTTTACATCCCAGGTCCACCACCACCTTCTATTTTCTGATCCCAATAGATGCCGACTGTGACCACTGTGGCCACTTAATGGGCCAGTGGAGACTACAGTAGTGGGTGACCTGGTAGGCATCGCAACAAGGGCCTGAAAGGAGTTGGTCAAGTACGTGCCGGAGCTGGGGGTGCTGGGTGTCAATGTTAAATGCCCAGAAAGCCCCTTTAATTATGTATGAGCTCACAAGATTTTGGAGCCTCTGCTCCTACCAAGAATACCATCCGGAAATATTTTGTGTCTAATAAGCAAGTGATGGACACTCGAATAACAAAAGCCCATCATACACTTTAGACCTCACTTTAAAGGGGTCCTCCACTGGAAAACGTTTTTTTTTATCAACTGGTACCAGAAAGTTAAACAGATTTGTAAATTACTTCTATTAAAAAATCTTAATCCTTCCAGTACTTATCAGCTGCTATATGTTCCACAGGAAGTTCTTTCCTTTTTCAATTTCCGTTCTGTCTGACCACAGTGCTCTCTGCTGACACCTCTGTCCATTTTAAGAACTGTCCAGAGCAGGAGCAAATCCCCATAGCAAACCTCTCCGGCTCCGAACAGTTCCTAAAATGGACAGAGGTGTCAGCAGAGAGCCCTGTGGTCAGACTGGAAAGAACTACACAACTTCGTCTGTATTAGCTGATAAATACTGGAAGGATTAAGATTTTTTTAATAGAAGTTAATTTTACACACAGCGCTCCGGACGCTACGTTACTAGACTCCGCACCTTTGCCGCCTGCCTTGACCTTCTTCTACGCTTGCCTAAGTTACTGCCTTATCCTTCGGTACCTCGCCTTACCCAGCTACCTGTGGGGTCGAGCCATGTCGGGGTTAGCGACCTGGGTGTCGCCTGCATCAACAAGCCCATCCTGCCTTGCGGCAGGCTCTGGTGAAGACCAGCAACACCTTAGACTCCGCTCCCCGATACGGTCCGAGTCATCATCCACACAGGTAAGAGGATCCACATCCAGCTCCGTTACAGTAAGTTACAAATCTGCTTAACCTTCTGACAACAGTTGATCTAAAAAAAATTTTTTTTCAGCGGAGTACCCCTTTAAGCCAACCGCTATCCCCCTCAACATTTCAAAATGCGAAATCCTCTGTTGCAGGTGGACAGACGTCCTTCAAGAACGGTCAAAAACCCAATATATAGTGCACTATGTTAGGGAAATCTGAATTAATAGAGAGGGGTCACATGTTCAGGATCCTCATCTCATAGAGTGGAGGGCGGCTACAAAGAGCCTCTATCTCTCTTGGGGACCTGTCCCTTCCTGCATTATACAGAGTCATTGGAAACCGTGTAACACTTCTCTTCCCCTGAAGAAGCACAACAGTTAATCTGAAACCCGTATTTTCCCCATTAAGGTTCCCAGCAGAAGGGCTCTTTGTGATCAACTTATTGCCAAGGTACCCTTCGAACAAGTAGAGATTGCCCAAAGTGGAGAACCTTCATCTTTGAATGGTGTCCATTACCCAATCATTGGCACCAATGGAGAAATTCTGTCTGTGGATCCAAAATAATAAGTGACTTATATTCAAGACAGCCCATTCCAAATGCCCATAATATGGCTGCACATAAGCGGCCATACTATGGGTATAAAACCCGGACGCCCAGTCACTCCACTCAACCAAGCAACAGAAGTAGACCCAGCACTTACCAATAAGATGAAGTTTATTGATATGAAGAGTAAAACAGGATGCGTTTCGGCAGTACTTTGCCTTCCTGTGCTGAAAGCAGAGGAAGGCAAAGGACTGCCGAAATGCGTCCTGTTATACTCTTCATGTCATTACTAGTGTTAAGCATGAATATTCACAATTTGAATATTTATTGCGAATTTCGCATATTCGCGACTATAGCACTATATATTCGAAATTAGGAATATTCGTAATTTTTCCCCCCCACAGAACTCATCACAGTGATCTCATCCCTCCCTGCTTCCAGCTTGTGGCCTAAAGAAATCTCCTATGCTATTTACTGTATTAGACTGGAGAGCGAATGTTCGCGAATATTGTCACTAAAGAATATTAGGAGATAGATGGATAGATAGATAATATAAATAGGTAGATAGTTATGCGCATGCAAAAATATATCGAATATGCGAATTTCGCGAATATAGGATGAATATTCGCCCATATATTCGCGAAATTTAGCAAATTCGAATATGGCCTATGCCACTCAACACTAGTGATCACCTTATCTCAGCATCATTGCTGAGTGCCCGGTCTACTTCTATTGCTTGCTATACTCCTTTGCCACGAGCACCACCCCGGAGTGCCGACCACCATATTTACTCTACTGAACCAGACTTAGATCACCATAAAAGAAATGGTCTTCATGGATGACCTTAATTGGTCCTAACTGGCTCATTGGCTTATTTTGACCATGATGCTTTGCAGTAACATATTGTAAAAAGGTAGCTAGTAGAGAAAATGAAAGACAGACCTTCCCATAGGTATATTAAATATGGTTTGGATGCAACGGTAAGCAATAAGTTATGCTTGCTCACCTTATTGGGTTGTGTGTGGCACACAACAGCCTAGATCAGCGTTTAGACAATTACGGAACTGTGCAGCCGTCCGGTACTTCGACTTGGGAGCCTCCCTCCTCGATTGTGAAATGTTCAGGGGAAAAGGAAAAAAATAAAAAAATTCCGGAGCATCGGCGTTGGCAGTTTGTAGAAATAAAATCCACTGGGATCGTGTGGTAAAATAAGGTTCTTTATTGGCCACGTCAGACGCGTTTCGAGGTGTAAATACCTCGTTTTCAATGACCTTGGCAACATACATATGTATAATGCCAAGGTCATTGAAAAAGAGGTATTTTATTTACACCTCGAAACGCGTCTGACGTGGCCAATAAAGAACCTTCTTTAACCACATGATCCCAGTGGATTTTATTTCTACAAACTGCCAGCGCCGATGCTCCGGAATTTCTTTCTTTTTTTCCTTTTCCCCTGAATATTCTAAAAAGGGACGGCCTAGTTGGGTCCCATCTCTCGGCAAAGGAGAACTGCTCTATGGAGGAAGAGAAGACATGTTGGGGGAGATTTACCAAAACAATCCAGAGGAAAAGTTGCCCAGTTGCCCATAGCAACCAATCAGATTGCTGCTTTCATTTTTAACAAGGCCTCTGCAAAATGAAAGAAGCGATCTGATTGGTTGCTATGGGCAACTGGGCAACTTTTTCTTTGCACAGGTTTTGATAAATCTCCCCCCATTATGTCTTGTCATTTGGGACGCTTGGAGCCCTCCACCCCAGGGGTTATTTGGGACGGCGTCCTGGTAATAAGAGTAGCTTACTTCTCAAATAAGCACATTTACTCAACTAAGGAAAACATTGGGGGAGATTTACCAAAACCTGTCCAGAGGAAAAGTTGCCCAGTTGCCCATAACAACCAATCAGATTGCTACTTTCATTTTGCAGAGGCTTTGTTAAAAAATGGTAGATGTGATCTGATTGGTTGCTATGGGCAACTGGACAACTCTTCCTCTGGACAGGTTTTGATAAATCTCCCCCCCATTGTGTATTGGACGTCATGTCGGCCATATTGGATTGACACACATTCCACCACATTACACTGATGACTGTTACGTGTGACCTGTATTAAGGATCGCACCATTACGCACATCCCTGATACCCGGCCTGACCCTTCTTATCTAACACAAAATAACTGAAACAATGTAGGTGACATATTATGTATATTATGTGGTGTTTTTTAATCCCATCACCCAGTATGACAGCGGGGCCACGTGACCCGGGGATGGATGTGTCAGCCATGATTTACAGATGGTAATGACGGGACCTGTAGATGCAGAATTTCCACATCTATAATTCACCTAGAGATGGAAGAGATAACCGGGCATGTCATAAGACCGATGTGTCAGCAGAACGCACCGTCGGGGAAAATGCTTATTCATGCGTAAGCAAAGATTCAGAGACGACAGACAACAATGGAGCCAAGTTAAAGGGGTACTCCGGTGGAAAACTTATTATTTTTTTTTTTTTAATCAACTGGTGCCAGAAAGTTAAACAGATTTGTAAATTACTTCTATTGAAAAATCTTAATACTTCCACAACTTATTAGCTGCTGAATACTACAGAGGAAATTCTTTTCTTCTTGGAACACAGTGCTCTCTGCTGACATCTCTGTCCATTTTAGGAACTCAGAGTCAGCAGAGAGCACTGTGGTCATGATGTCAGCAGAGAGCTCTGTGTTCCAAAAAGAAAAGTATTTCCACTGTAGTATTCAGAAGCTAATAAGTAGTGGAAGTATTAAGATTTTTCAATAGAAGTCATTTACAAATCTGTTTAACTTTCTGGCATCAGTTGATTAAAAAAGAAAAAGTTTTCCACCGGAGTACCCCTTTAAGGAAAAAAAATACAAAATGTTTTATTTTTATATACATTTTTTACCCCTTAACACCTTAAGGCAGTGGTCTCAAACTGTGACCCTCCAGATGTTTTAAAACTTCAACTCCCAGCATGCCCGGACAGCTGGGCATGCTGGGAGTTGTAGTTTTGCAACATCTGGAGGGTCACAGTTTGGAGACCACTGTTACAGTGGTGCCCAAATGGTAGCCCTCCAGATGTTGCCAAAGTACAACTCTCAGCATGCCTAGACTGCCCAGGCATGCTGGGAGTTGTAGTTCTGTAACATCTGTTCCTTCAGATTTTGCAATTTTCATGAAATTTTTTAAAATTGCTGCTCTACTTTGAAGTCCTCTAATTTTTTCAAAAAGCAAAAATATGTCCATTTTATGATGCCATAAAATGGAATATCCATTTTCCTTACAAGCAGAGAGCTTCAAAGTTAGAAAAATGCTAAATTTTCAAAATTTTCATAAAAATGTTTGGATTTTTCACCAAAAAAGGATGCAGTAAAGTAACGTCGAAAATTTACCTCCAAAATAAAGTAGAATATGTCACGAAAAAACAATCTCAGAATCAGAATATTCGGTAAAAACGTTTTCGAGTTATTAATTCGTAAAGCGACGGTGGTCAGAATTGCGAAAAAGGGCTCAGTCCTTAAGGGGTTAAAATTGTCATCTATAACATATTTTTATTTTTTCCGCATACGGGACTATATGAGGGCTCATTTTTTGCACCGTGGTCTGTAGGATTTGTACCATTTTTGTTTTGATGGGACTTTTCGATCGCTTTTAATTAATTTGTTATGGTAGATGAAGTGACCAAAATGCACAATTTTTGACTTTGACATTTTTTACGTGTACACCATCGACATTTACGCATATGATTATTTTAATTACATTATTTTATTTAAAAAAAATGGGAAGGGGGAATTCAAACTTTTATTAGGGAAGGGGTTAATTCACTTTTATAAACTTTTTTTTTTAACCCTTTTTTTTCTTTAGTTCCCATGGGGCTATGCCATGTGATCCATAGATTGCATTCTCTGTTCAATGCTATTACGCCCTTAGTCCTCAAGAGGTTAAAAATGACACCTTATCTTTATTCTGTAGATCCATACAATTACAACGATATCCAAATTAGAGAGGTTTTATTTTATTTTACTGCCTTAAAATAATTTTTTTGTTTTGATGGGACTTTTTGATCGCTTTTTATAATTTAATATGATTTCTATGGTATAGGAAGGGACCAAAAATATGCAAATATGGAATTTTTTTTTTTTTTTTAAGTATACATCATTGACCGTGCGGTTTAATTAATATTATAATTTAATAGTTCGGACATTCACACACACGGCGATATCACATATGTTTGTTTACATCATTTTATTTAAATACATAGAAAAAGGGGGGGGTTGATTCAAACTTTTATTAGGGAAGGGGTTAACATTTAATAACATTTATTTATATTAGTTTTTTTTAAAAACCTTTTTAACACTATTTTTTAGTCCCCATAGTGCACCAGGGTGGAACTGGGACCAAAATAGGCCCGAGCATTTTAGGATAAGTAGATTGACTGCTTGGACCCCCATCGATCCCCTCGGTTCAAGAAGCTTTTCTGCTGTTGGAAAGCTACAACTCCCATCATGATTGGAGAGCCTCAGGTCCTATGGGAGCTGTAGTTTTGTAACAGCTGGGGAGTCACAGATTGGGTTCAGTTTCACCCATCATCACTGCAGAACATACAAGTGACTTCAGCTCTGATGGGACAGTCAGGAGAATACACAATGATATCAGTAACTTCAGCTCTGATGGGACAGTCAGGAGAACACACAGTGATATCAGTGACCTGAGTGACGTCTTCTCTGTTGTCTTTTCTTTTCTTCCTTATCTGGACTAGATACCGTGTTTCTTCCAGCTACATCGCCCTCTGCAGAGTCTGACGCCCGAACATCAAATTTTCCTTAGTTTGTCAGCAGATCCTCATCCTCTATATAAAGACAATAATCATTATAATCCTGCCAAATACTGTGCCCCCTGAATTTAATCCTGCCAAACACTGTATTCTCTGATTATAATACTGCCACACACTGTACCCCTGAATATAATGCTGCCACACACTGTACCCTCTGAATATAATACTGCCACACACCGTATCCCTGAATATAATACTGCCACACACTGTATCCCCTGAATATAATACTGCCACACACTGTATGCTCTGAATATAATACTGCCACACACTGCATCCTCTGAATATAATACTGCCACACACTGTACCACCTCAGTATAATACTGCCACATACTATGCCCCTGAATATAATACTGCCACACACTGCACCCTCTAAATAAAATACTGCCACACATTGTACCCTCTGAATATAATACTGACACACACTGTACCCTCTAAATAAAATACTGCCACACACTGCACCCTCTAAATAAAATACTGCCACACATTGTACCCTCTGAATATAATACTGCCACACACTGTACCGTCTAAATAAAATACTGCCACACATTGTACCCTCTGAATATAATAATGTCTCCTGAATATAATTTGGTCACACATTGTACATTCTACATAAAATACTGCCACACACTGTATCCCTGAATATAATACTGCTACGCACTGTGCCCATACATACACACATCATACATACACACATCTCTATTCTTTAACCCCTTAAGGACTGAGCGTTTTTCATTTTGCACTTTCATTTTTTCCTCCTTACATTTTAAAAATCATAACACTTTCAATTTTGCACCTAAAAATCCATATGATGGTTTATTTTGTGCGCCACCAATTCTACTTTGCAGGGACATCAGTCATTTTAGCCGAAAATCTACAGAGAAACAAAAAAAAATCATTGTGCGACAAAAGTGAATAAAAAACACCATTTTGTTATTTTTGTGGCTTCCGTTTCTACGTATTACATTTTTCGGTAAAAATGACACCTTCTCTTTATTCTATAGGTCCATACAATTCAAATGATCCCCTACTTATATAGGTGATTTTGTTGTACTCCTGGAAAAAATCAGAACTACATGCACGAAAATGTATACATTTAAAATTTTAATATTCTGACCCCTATAACTTTTTTTTATTTTTATGTGTGCGGGGCAGTATTAGGGCTCATTTTTTGCGCCGTGATCTGAAGTTTTTAGCGATATCACTTTTGTTTTGATCGGATTTTTGATCGCTTTTTATGAATTTTTTCCAAAAATACGCTATTTTGGACTTTGGAACTTTTTCCTAGCGTACGCCTTTGACCGCGTGGCTTAAAAATGATATATTTTTATCGATCGGACATTTATGCATGCGGCAATACCACATATGTTTATTTTTATTATGGTTACATATTTTTTATATGGAATTTTGGAAAAGGAGGGTCATTTAAACTTTTCATAGGGAAGGGGTTAATGGGTGTTTTTTTTTAACTTTTTATTCAACTTTGGTTTTCTAACACTTTTAGTCGGAATAGGAGGAACCATTAGATACCACATTGATCTGTGCCTGGTCCTGCCAAGCTTTATCATTCACAGTGCAGTAACCGGCATAGGACGTGAGGTAAGCCCTCCCGCCACCTCAGCAGTGGACCGCCCCCCCCCCTCCCTCCTTAGACGGCAACCGGTTAAGTAAAACACTGTAAATAAAAAAACATAATTGGTATCACCACGTGCATAATTGTCTGAACTATTAAATTATGATGTTCCTAATCCTGTACGAGATCAGCTTAAACGCTCAAAAATTCCAAACGCCAAAATTGCTGATTTTTCGTTACATCACTTCCCAGAAAAATATTTAAACGTGGTACCGGTAAAAACTACAGCTCATGGCTCAAAAAATAAACCCTAACACAGCTCCCTAGGGGAAAACTAAAAAGAGTTATAGGGTCAGGACCTGGCATTGGACAAACTTTTTTTCTTTTTCAAGTTTTCTATTTATTTTATTATTTTTTTACCATAAAATGAAACAAATTATCCAAGTTTGGTATCATTGGATCGTACTGACCCACAGACTAAAGATAGCATGTCAGGTTTACCAAACTGAGAACAAAATTGCACAATTCCATATTTTTTTTATTTTGCTTACAGAAATGTATGTATAATTTATTTCCCCTCTAATACATTATATGATAACATTAAAGGGGTACTCCGCTGCTCAGCGTTTGGAACAAATTGTTCCGAACGTTGGAGCCGGGCGCTCGTGACGTCATAGCCCCGCCCCTCATGATGTCACACCCCGCCCGCTCAATGCAAGTCTATGGGAGAGGGCGTGCCGCCCCCTCCCATAGACTTGCATTTGAGGGGCGGGGCGTGACATCATGAGGGGCGGGGCTATGACTTCATGAGCCCCTGGCGCCGGCTCCAATGTTCAGAACAATTTGTTCCAAATGCTGAGCAATGGAGTACCCCTTTAAGTGTACCAATGAAAATAGCAACTTTCCCCACAAAAAATAAGCCCTAATACAACTGTGGAAAAACAAAGTCATGGGTCTTAGGCTACTTTCACTCTGCCGTTTACATCCATCGCCTTGTGTTCCTGTGATGAATGGACCCTGAAATTGGATGGAGCACAATGGAAACTGTCTGATCCCGACAGACCCCATTCACTGAAATGGGGTCTGTCGGGGATCCGGTAGTTTAGCGGAATTTAGTGGAGAAAAAAACATAGCGCATGCTGAGAGTTTTAGTTTTGCAGTAAACACCACACGTCTCCCCCACTCGCCAACACCAACCCCCCCCCCCGAACCAACACCTACCCCCCTCACACCCCCTTCCCCCTGCCCTCTACTCACCCTCCAGAAGATCAGCAGCAGGGTGCAGGATATAGCGGCTCAGAGGCAGTGGACCTCCCGATCCTAGATGCCTGAGCCAGGATGGAGCCCGAGGGGGTGGAGGAAACTTCTTCAGTGCACCCCACATGCCACTGAACTGAATGTAGCCCGATCACAGGCAGGGACAGGGGCTTGGAGCAGACGTGCGTGCCTGCTCGGCGCACGTCTGTTCCCAACAGCCCCTGGTCTATCTGTCCCTGCCTGCCCAGTTTTTTAAAGGGCCAGGCCTAGAAAAAATGTGCTGGCAGCGCGGCAGGCTCCCTCAGGCCCGGGCCCTCAGGCAGTGCAAGTAACGTGAAGCAGCAGTGAAGTGAAGCAGCAAGTGCGCTCTGTCAGCACAACTTGCGGCTTCAGAAAGCAGTGTAGTGGTTATGGGGCCCGGTCGCAATTGCGACCATTGCGACCTCTATAGCTGCGCCACTGCCCATAGGAGACTATTACATGGAATCATTAGATTGCATACACTGTTCTATGTGCCATAGCATAGATCAAGTTATCGGCGCTCCATTGCTCGAGCCTGCTAAAGGCTTCCTGAAGCATTGGAGCACCCATCGGACGACAAGGAGGCAGGTAAGGGACTGATTGGAACCTTGTGATTTTTACCGCGGGTGTCCCGATCAGCCTGACTGAGCAGCCAGGATTATTGTTTTTACATTTGAGATGTTGTAATCAACTTTGATAGCGGCATCTAAGGAGTTAATGTCGGAGATCACTGTGAATGGCTGATAGCAGCCGGTACTATCCCGCAATGAGGTGCGTTCAGCTCCTGAGCGCGTGTCATGTAATGGAAGCGGGTGCAGGGCACACATTTACGCTCGGTGTCCTTAAATGGGTACTCCAGTGCTCCAGCTTTCTGAACATTTTGTTTAGAACGCTTGGAGGCCATGATCGTAGCGTCACAGCCCCACCCCCTCCATTCATGTCCATGGGAAGGGGCGTGTCAGCAGACATGCCCCCTCTCATAGACATGAATGGAGGGGGCGTGGTGTGATATCACAAGGGGGCGTGGTTGTTACATCACGACCATTGCCGCAGGAGCTTGGCATTTGTTTAGAACGCCAGGTTCTGCAGGAGATCTTTGGATAGTGGATAAGGTGTCTAGCTGCGGAGTACCCCTTAAATGGATACCCACATGTTATTATTCAGTGTCAATTTATTATCCAATTATTCATATCAAAAGATAAATTTTTTTTTAAATGTAAAATTGAAATAATGGAAGTAAACATAAAGATATGATTTAGGGGATTATTCTAAAGGCAGAGTTTACACTTGGAATCAACCAACTAATAATAATGGGGGCAATCAAAGTGCAACTCCTAATAATAATGTTCATGATAAAAATATTTTTTTTAGGAGTTTAGAAGTCACAGAGTCCTCTGACATTTCTCTCATAAATATCTTCTGTCTGTTGTTCACTTTGTTTTTCATTCTGTGTCCTCACTCTGCATGACTCCTCCATGAGACTGCTGTGCTGTGCTGGATCTCTTCATCCAATCACTGCAGGCTGCTCTGCAACCCCCTCCTCCCTGCTGCAGTCTGATAGGACAGTAGTGAGCACAGAGGAGTGCTAGTCCCACCCTCACTTACTGGACTTTGTCCCTGCCGGTGGAAAAAGATGATGCTGTAGCCGGACAGGTTTGTGTTCTGGATGGTATGGGGACCCCTAGTGGCGTTTTTTTTTTTTTTATATGCCATGATTTCTATAAAAAAGGAAATAGCATTTTTGTAATGCCCATTTCTGTGTTTTTGCAATTTTCTGTTTTAGGTCCTGTTCAGACTTTGTTTTTATGTCTGAACAGTTTCTGTGCTGATTATTCCTCGGGTTGGAAGAGTTAATGCTCTCATCCTATGACAGCTTGGGTGTGGTTTTAATATCTGAGCTCTGCTGGTACTCTGCGCTGGTGATTAGTTCTTACTCTGACTGTTTTATGATTCACCTTTGCTATGTCTGTCTGTTAATATCTGTGTTTTAACCATGGTTATGATTCCTGTTTATGATATAGATTTTAGTCTGCTTGGTTTTAGTACATCTGTCGGTTTTAGTATTATGTATGTTCATTCTGCTTTAACCTTGTTATCTTAATCTGTGTTCACACTGTGAGTTTTGTGTTGGTACTCGTGCTTTGTATTTAGTATTCCTGTTTAGAGTCCTGACCCGTATTCCTCCATGTTATGGAGTTTGGTTTTGTAATATTCCTGTTTGTTATCTTGATCCGTATTCCTCCATGAGTTTGGCTTTTGTAGTTTTCTCTGTAGTCTATTCAGACTAATCCTGTTCTCAGTCTAGTGGTCCGTGTATTCTATTTCTGTTTCCTTCTAGGCGAGTATCCTAATCACAAGGGGGAGTTTTCCCGCTGGCTAGGAGTCCATTTGGCTTTGGTATTGATGTCCCTCCATGTTTGGAGTGGGGTGTCTAGAGAGTTCCCGATTTCTGATCTTTTTTTGTTTTTAGAACATGCACTTTTCATAGTGTACAAGATTACTGTGTTGAGTGTCCCCTGTACTGTATCACTGATCTGTGTCCTCTGAACTAGTATCTGTTTTCTGTGTCCATTGTGAACTGTGTTCTATGTTTCCTGTCCTGATTAGTGTTCTGACATTCAGTTCATCGGTTCATCCCCTGTATCTACTAGTTTCTGCTGTATACTTATCCTCATATACAGTCTTGTTCATATTATCATATCTGCCGTTAATCTTGATTCCGGTTTCTGAACTGTATGGTAGTATGCTATATCCTGCCTTGTTTGTATATCTATATCTGTCCTGGTTTTTGTATTCCCGTTATGTTTCTGACCTGTCCCCGACTATGTCCTGTATAATTTGTGTACCATTGCATTTTAGCACAGGAAGGGACTTGCGCCCAGCTGTCGATCCATCATTTAAGGTGGATGGGCAAGTAGGTAGGGAGAGTGTTTCAAGGGTTTACTCTCCCTGGCCACCACCGGTCATGACAATTTTGTAATGAAATACATTAGAAGGGTTAATGATTTGCCAAGATGTACAACATATAAGAATTTTTTTAAATCTGACAGTGCCCATTTAACCCTGTTATTACTGCACATACACTTGAGACATTGTAAATTTAAGTTAAATTATTCGAAAAGGGTATAAAACTTTAAAATCTGACTACAATGCTTTGGATGAGCTGTTCCACAGCCATGACATGACCACCAAACCCACAGACAAGGGTGACGGGGACCTGGTCAGGAACACAGCTGATTATAAGCAGGAGGTCTATAGACAATTTACAGATACCTCATCTGGGTAGGGTCACACCTGGCGTATTTTGCTGTGTATTTTTTACTGCATATTTTCCTACCTATTAAGTCAATGGGAAGCAAAATATGCAGCTGATGTTGCTGCCCATTTGCTTCTACAGGTAGGAGAATACACAGCAGAAAATACGCAGCAAAACATCGCACGTGTAACCCCACTCTACAGAAACCCTGAAAGGGACATTAGGATAACATTGACCAATGTGATAGAGCAGGCTTTATATATATATATATATATATATATATATATATATTGCCTAAAATACACAAATCATTAATTCATCCACCTGGAAGGCCCATCGTATCAGGGTGAAATGCCTTCCTAGGCAACTCTATTTTTTTTTATCTGAATATTTAGACCTTTTGCTTTAGGTCTCAAATCTTAAATAACAGACACAAGTGACTTCTTGCTTAAAATTTGGGACATTCCAATCCCTGATAATGCCATTTTGGTCTCTTCCAATATTACAAGTTTGTACACCGGGAATTATATCCAGAGTACCTTCGCCAGGATCGGTCCATTTTCCACTACTTTCCCTATAAGTTTGTACCATAAGAAAGGAATAGCGACAGGTCACAAAATTTTGTCAACTTCAGAGTTCTCCATGGCGGCCCAGGATTTTATGTTACAGCTCCTACGTGTGATTCTTACTAACAATTTTTTTGTCCTTGACAAACAATCTTATCCATAGTTAATTGAGTCCGCCATGGGGACAAATGTGCCTATGTACACTAACCTGTCTGTAGCCTCATTGGAGGAGGATGTCCTCTACCCATCCCACATTGTCTGGGGTGGTGGAGATATATTGACGACGTCTTTCTTCTGTGGGATGGCACAAGTTAGGAATTCAATGATTTTTAATGGATTTCTTTTTAACATGGATCAGAATATAGGAATAACTATGACTCAATCTACTCTGAGTGTCAACTTCCTTGATGTATTGGTCTCTAAACAGGAAAACAGATTAGATCCCAAACCTACAGGCAAAAATACCTTATTGCACTAGAAGAGTTACCACCCTAGAAGAATGATCAATTCCTTGTCCTACAGCCAAACGCTGATAGAAAGGAAGGTGATTCACAGTGATAGTGTAATGGATGACACTTTGGATAGAGTGGTTTCCAATTTTTTGTAAAACGAATAGACACAGATACTAGTCCGGCACTGCATCCCACCTGGACCCGTAGTTGGCCTCCAATCAACCAACAGCTATCAATATATTGGAATATGATGTGGTGCTCAGACTAAAAGTTCAACATTAAATGTATACATCCAAGAGAAAATAAATGTCGGCACTCACCAATCTTCCGTTCTATTTCTTCTTTATTTGCAATACTCACATATTACAAGAGACAGGACGATGGACATGGGGACATGGGGTGTGCCACAAGGCGACAGCACTGTTTCGCTCGCTGACGAGCTTCAACGGGCCTCCCTGGAGGCCCGTTGAAGCTCGTCAGCGAGCGAAACAGTGCTGTCGCCTTGTGGTACCCCCCCATGTCCATCGTCCTGTATCTTGTAATATGTGAGTGTTGCAAATAAAGAAGAAATAGAACGGAAGATTGGTGAGTGCCAACATTTATTTTCTCTTCGATGCCTACATTTCCAATTTTTTGGCCTGCCAGCAACGTTCACAGGTATAGGTGTGACGGCTGTTTCGTACGTGCATGCGTACACAACAGCTTTCGCACCTATACTTTACCGGGGTCTTTGCTATTCCTGCATTTGTATGTCGCACCTTAGCTTTTATACGTAGGCCAGACCTCATCTAAATATCCTCTGTGTCTGGATCATGTGATTGCCGACAGTCATGTGACTGTGGTCAGGTGACCGGGAGTCCCGGCTTGTGAATGAATATATCGAGCGCAGGCGCAGTGGATTTCTCCACACAATGGATGTGTAACTATTGTATGGAACAATTATTTCACACCATGTGCTGCATTATTCTAGGATGTATTCTATATATATATATATATATATATATATATATATATAGTTTTAATGTTTTTACAGTAATAAAATAAAAAGCAATATAAATTGGTTTGTTATTTTAGTTCTTTTTTGGATTGGCTTGTATTTATAACTACCTGTCTACCCAGCATTGACCGGTTTTCCTGCCTAAACCATGTATGAAAGGAAAAGCAAAAAATGACATATAAATAACATAATATTAAGGAAATACTTTGAGCCCTGCATTGTGTACTGCCTGGTATATAGCTTTCCCAGTCTCCTGAAGAGAATACCTGTCTGGTAAAGCTCTTTGAAAAAGCTGGGTGGCACGCATACTGCTGGTCCATCCTGCATGCTTCCCTGCGTCCATGCCCTCTCCCTGCCCTGATGTCTTCCCCCCCCCCCCTTACTCTTTTCTCAGCCTGCAATAAATCTTCTCTCCCCTGCCTGCCCCGTCACCTCTTCCTGTACTAGCACTAACTATTTTCTGCACCTGCCTGCCGGACAGTTAAATCATACTTCAGGCAGTGAGATGTTTAAAACTCCCGGGCAATCTCTGCAGCTCAAAAGTAACATGATCAGGAAAGTACCAAAAGACATATATGGGAATTTTGGTATATTTCCTGATCTGCATCACTCTCAGGCTGCAGAGATTGCCCGGGAGTTTGAAACATCTCCCTGCCTGACCAACATCATGGCAGAATATGATTTAGCGGTATGATTTAACTCTCAGGATGCAGAAGTGTCAGGGCTCGGCAGTTTTACTCTGGTTCTGCGGAGATTGTCGGTATTGCGACGTCTCTAAACTGTACTATACTTTTATTTGACATAAAAGAAAGATGTGAACTAAACTTAAAGGGGTACTCCGGTGCTCCAGCATTCTGAACATTTTGTTCAGAACGCTCGGAACTGGAGTCTGTGATCGTGACATCACATCCACGCCTCCTCTATTCATGTATATGGGTTGTGACATGATGTCACAACCACTGCCGCAATGATCTCCAATGCCGGGTGCTGCAGGAGATCACGGGGGGGTCATTTCATAAAAGGGTATTCCAGGAATTGTTTTCATTTTGCTACAGGGGCTGTAAAGTTAGTGTACTTCATAATATAGTGTACCTGTGTGTGACGGTTTTCTCACAATTCTTCTGTGATTTTCACCCCAACATTTATTTTTACCAGCATACAAAATGACTGTTGTCTCGGATTTTTCCCATGTTACAATGCGGCCGAGATTTGACATCACTAGTCAGCTGATGACAGGGAGCCTGTCTGCTTCAATGGGTGGAGCTATAGCTTGGTGGGAGAGAGATCAATCCGCAACTAATGCAACAGCTGTAGGCACCCTGATTGAAAACCACAGGTCTTTTGAATTGATGCAGCTCATCTATGTTTTAATGGGTGGGGTGGCTGATGTGTGGGAGGGAGGAAGATGGAATTATGGGATTTGAAAAAAAAAGAAAAGTCAAACAGGAAATACCAGTTCTCAAAAAGCTAGCCACAGTGTTATGGTATTCTCATGACATAGCCATTTATCCCCAAGACAAGTGCAGATCCTTCCTAAGCATGTCCATTACTGTCGCCAGGTATGTACTAAAATCACCTTATGGTGGAGAACCCCTTTAAGTGAGATATCTCAAGTCATTTGGAAGTCATGCTGGAACAAATATATATATATATATATATATATATATGAATATACTGTACATACATATAAACATACACAGATACCGTAAGTTTTATATACGTGTCTCTACAGTGTATGGATTCCCACCAGAGGCGTGGAGGGGGAAATTTCGCTTGGCCACCCGGCATCTCCTCTGATGTATATATATATATATGGGCAGTGCAGGGTGTGATGATAAGTGTACAGTAATATAATGATGTAGACAGAACGTCCTCTATAATTTTCCGCTCTTATAATGATCTCCATGGCGGTCGGGGGGTTATCCTGCAATGTTCTGGCATCACCGGAGTCTATGGTAGATAAGATCTCTAGAACATGATGGATACTTTGTATAGAGTATTATTATCCGGAGAGGCGGATCTGCGCTCCTGGCGAAAACTAAGTAATGATTAAAGCTTTATAGAAGATTCAGTCACTGATAAGAGATGATGTACAGAGGAATAAACAGGGCGCGGGCTTCATATACCATACAGTGGTGATTATATATATATATATCTATAGAGAGAGAGAGAGAGAGAGGAGTATACAGGGGACAGGCTTCATATACCATACAGTGGTGATTATATATATATATCTATAGAGAGACAGAGAGAGGAGTATACAGGGCGCGGGCTTTATATACCATACAGTGGTGATTATATATATATATCTATAGAGAGACAGAGAGAGGAGTATACAGGGCGCGGGCTTTATATACCATACAGTGGTGATTATATATATATATCTATAGAGAGACAGAGAGAGGAGTATACAGGGCGCGGGCTTTATATACCATACAGTGGTGATTATATATATATATCTATAGAGAGACAGAGAGAGGAGTATACAGGGCGCGGGCTTTATATACCATACAGTGGTGATTATATATATATATATATATATATCTATAGAGAGACAGAGAGAGGAGTATACAGGGCGCGGGCTTTATATACCATACAGTGGTGATTATATATATATATCTATAGAGAGACAGAGAGAGGAGTATACAGGGCGCGGGCTTTCTATACCATACAGTGGTGATTATATATATATATATATATATATATATATATATCTATAGAGAGAGAGGAGTATACAGGGCGCGTGCTTTGTATACCATACAGTGGTGATTATATATATATATATATATAGAGAGAGAGAGAGAGAGAGGAGTATACAGGGGACAGGCTTCATATACCATACAGTGGTGATTATATATATATATCTATAGAGAGACAGAGAGAGGAGTATACAGGGCGCAGGCTTCATATACCATACAGTGGTGATTATATATATATATATCTATAGAGAGAGAGGAGTATACAGGGCGCGGGCTTTATATACCATACAGTGGTGATTATATATATATATATATATATATATAGAGAGAGAGAGAGAGAGAGGAGTATACAGGGCGCAGGCTTCATATACCATACAGTGGTGATTATATATATATATCTATAGAGAGACAGAGAGAGGAGTATACAGGGGACAGGCTTCATATACCATACAGTGGTGATTATATATATATATATCTATAGAGAGAGAGGAGTATACAGGGCGCGGGCTTCATATACCATACAGTGGTGATTATATATATATATATCTATAGAGAGACAGAGAGAGGAGTATACAGGGGACAGGCTTCATATACCATACAGTGGTGATTATATATATATATATATATAGAGAGAGAGAGAGAGGAGTATACAGGGCGCAGGCTTCATATACCATACAGTGGTGATTATATATATATATCTATAGAGAGACAGAGAGAGGAGTATACAGGGCGCGGGCTTTATATACCATACAGTGGTGATTATATATATATATATATATCTATAGAGAGAGAGGAGTATACAGGGCGCAGGCTTTATATACCATACAGTGGTGATAATATATATATATATATATATATATATATATATATAGAGAGAGAGAGAGAGGAGTATACAGGGCGCGGGCTTCATATACCATACAGTGGTGATAATATATATATATATATAGAGAGAGACAGAGAGAGGAGTATACAGGGTGCAGGCTTTATATACCATACAGTGGTGATTATATATATATATCTATAGAGAGACAGAGAGAGGAGTATACAGGGCGCGGGCTTTATATACCATACAGTGGTGATTATATATATATATATATATATCTATAGAGAGACAGAGAGAGGAGTATACAGGGCGCGGGCTTTATATACCATACAGTGGTGATTATATATATATATCTATAGAGAGACAGAGAGAGGAGTATACAGGGCGCGGGCTTCATATACCAGACAGTGGTGATAATATATATATATATATAGCTATAGAGAGAGAGAGGAGTATACAGGGCGCAGGCTTCATATACCATACAGTGGTCATAATATATATAGTAAATTTGAAAAAATAAAAAAAAATGTTGCAGTATCTTGTAATAACCTTTTTTATTGGACTAACATCATTTTTGTAGAGAAGTTTTCGGGATTCCTCCCTTTATCAAGTCAAAAGCAAATCTAATCTCACAAGGAGAAGACACAGGTTACATCTCACAGATATGCAGGGGTTAATAGATGGGGAGAATTCACACTAAGATGGGCCATAAATTGTCCTGTTATAGGAACATAGACTACATAGATAAGGATTACAAAAGGGGGGAGCAGGGAAGAGCAGGAGGAGCAGGAGGAGCAGGAGGAGCAGGGAGGAGCAGGGAGGAGCAGGGGGAGCAGGGAGGAGCAGGGAGGAGCAGGGGGAGCAGGAGGAGCAGGGGGGAGCAGGAGGAGCAGGGGGGGAGCAGGAGGAGCAGGGGGAGCAGGAGGAGCAGGAGGAGCAGGAGGAGCAGGAGGAGCAGGAGGAGCAGGGGGAGCAGGAGGAGCAGGGGGAGCAGGAGGAGCAGGAGGAGCAGGAGGAGCAGGGGGAGCAGGGGGAGCAGGGGGAGCAGGGGGAGCAGGGGGAGCAGGGAGGAGCAGGGGGGAGCAAGAGGAGCAGGGGGAGCAGGAGGAGCAGGGGAGCAGGAGGAGCAGGAGGAGCAGGGGGGAGCAGGGGGAGCAGGAGGAGCAGGAGGAGCAGGGAGGAGCAGGGGGGAGCAGGGAGGAGCAAGAGGAGCAGGGGGGAGCAGGAGGAGCAGGGGGGGAGCAGGAGGAGCAGGGGGGAGTAGGAGGAGCAGGGGGAGCAGGAGGAGCAGGAGGAGCAGGGGGGAGCAGGAGAAGCAGGGGGAGCAGGGAGGAGCAGGGGGAGCAGGAGGAGCAGGAGGAGCAGGGGGAGCAGGGGGAGCAGGGGGAGCAGGAGGAGCAGGAGGAGCAGGAGGAGCAGGAGGAGCAGGGGGGAGCAGGGGGGAGCAGGGGGAGCAGGAGGAGCAGGGGGGAGCAGGGGGAGCAGGAGGAGCAGGGGGGAGCAGGAGGAGCAGGGGGGAGCAGGGGGGAGCAGGAGGAGCAGGAGGAGCAGGGGGAGCAGGAGGAGCAGGAGGAGCAGGGGGAGCAGGAGGAGCAGGAGGAGAAGGGGGGAGCAGGAGGAGCAGGGGGGAGCAGGGGGAGCAGGGGGGAGCAGGAGGAGCAGGAGGAGCAGGGGGAGCAGGAGGAGCAGGGGGGAGCAGGAGGATCAGGAGAGGAGCAGGGGGAGCAGGGGGGAGCAGGGGGGAGCAGGAGGAGCAGGGGGAGCAGGAGGAGCAGGGGGGAGCAGGAGGAGCAGGGGGAGCAGGGGGAGCAGGGGGAGCAGGGGGAGCAGGGGGAGCAGGGGGAGCAGGAGGAGCAGGAGGAGCAGGAGGAGCAGGGGGAGCAGGAGGAGCAGGAGGAGCAGGAGGAGCAGGGGGGAGCAGGAGGAGCAGGGGGGAGCAGGAGGAGCAGGGGGGAGCAGGAGGAGCAGGGGGGAGCAGGAGGAGCAGGAGGAGCAGGGGGGGGAGAAGGAGGAGCAGGAGGGAGCAGGGGGAGCAGGGGGGGAGCAGGAGGAGCAGGAGGAGCAGGGGGGAGCAGGGAGGAGCAGGGGGGGGGGGGGGGGGGGGGGGGGGGGGGAGGGGGGGGGGGGGGGGGGGAGGTGGGGGGGGGGGGGGGGGGGGGGGGGGGGGGGGGGGGGGGGGGGGGGGGGGGGGGGGGGGGGGGGGGGGGGGGGGGGGGGGGGGGGGGGGGGGGGGGGGGGGGGGGGGGGGGGGGGGGGGGGGGGGGGGGGGGGGGGGGGGGGGGGGGGGGGGGGGGGGGGGGGGGGGGGGGGGGGGGGGGGGGGGGGGGGGGGGGGGGGGGGGGGGGGGGGGGGGGGAGGGGGGGGGGGGGGGGGGGGGGGGGGGGGGGGGGGGGGGGGGGGGGGGGGGGGGGGGGGGGGGGGGGGGGGGCAGGAGGAGCAGGGGGAGCAGGAGGAGCAGGGGGGAGCAGGAGGAGCAGGTGGGAGCAGGGGGGAGCTGGGGGAGCTGGCAATTAACCCCTTAAGGACTCATGACATTTTTAGAACATCTTGCGCTTTCCCGGCCCCCCGCAGCCAGCTGGAGCGGAGCCGGTGCCCGATGCCTGCTGAAATCGTTCAGCAGGCATCGCGGCATATCGCCCAGGGGGGTCATGATGACCCCCCATGTCGGCGATGGCCGCAGATCGCTGTACAATTCAGCCCAGCGATCTGCGGCGGATTCCGGGTCAATCGGGTCTCCAGTGACCCAGAATTACTGGCTGATCGGGACCGTCCCTCTCTCTATAGAACAGCCAGAGCCTGCAGGGGGGACGTGACACTGGTGCCACCTCACGATCGCCCTGATTCGTCGGCCGGTTTACAGGCCAGCCAATCAGGGCACCTGCTGCAGGTGTCACTCCCGCAACCCGCTCTGCCCCTCTTCCGGAGGACGTGATCGGGTGCGGGAAGAAGACCCCGGGTGCTGGGGACCCTGATCCCCGGTGTCCCTGTTGGGATCGGGGCCCCAGGAGCGGCGGCAGCGACGAGGGACTGACCTGCAGCGGCGGTGTGGAGCAGCAGTTGGAGCTGAGTGACAGCCTCCTGCTGTTGCTTAGCAACAGCTCCCAGCAAGCAAAAAGGGCATGCTGGGAGCTGTAGTTATGCAACAGCAGGAGGCAGACCACCACAACTCCCAGCATTCCCTTATGGGCATGTTGGGACTTATAGTTTTGCAACAGCTGGAGGCACATTTTTTCTATGGAAAAGTGTACCTTCAGCTGTTGTATAACTACAACTCCCAGCTTGCACAATCAGCTAAAGTGCATGCTGGGAGTTTTAGTTATGCAACCAGCAGATGCACCACTACAACTCCCAGCATGCCCGTTGGCTGTCGGTGACTGCTGAGAGTTGTAGTTTTGCAACAGCTGAAGGCACACTGGTTGTGAAACACTGAGTTAAGTAGCAAACCAGGGTGTCTCCAGCTGTTGCATAACTACAACTCCCCGCCCGTGCGACTGTACCCTAAAAACACTACACTACACTAACACAAAATAAAATAAAAAGTAAAAAACACTACATATACACATACCCCTACACAGCCCCCCTCCCCTCCCCAATAAAAATGAAAAACGTCTGGTACGTCACTGTTTCCAACACGGAGCCTCCAGCTGTTGCAAAACAACTACTCCCAGTATTGCCAGACAGCTGTTGACTGTCCAGGCATGCTGGGAGTTTTACAACAGCTGGAGGCCCCCTGTTTGGGAATCACTGGCGTAGAATACCCCTATGTCCACCCCTATGCAATCCCTAATTTAGGCCTCAAATGCGCATGGCGCTCTCACTTTGGAGCCCTGTCGTATTTCAAGGCAACAGTTTAGGGTCACATATGGGGTATCGCCGTACTCGGGAGAAATTGTGTTACATTTTTAAAAAGGGTAATAGCAGAAAATACCCCCCAAAATTTGTAACATTTTTGGGAAACCAAGCATTTTAGGTAAAAAAAAAATTTTTTTTTACGTATGCAAAAGTCGGGAAACCCCTGTGGGGTATTAAGGTTCACTTAACCCCTTGTTACGTTCCCCGAGGGGTCTAGTTTCCAAAATGGTATGCCATGTGTTTTTTTTTTTTTGCTGTTCTGGCACCATAGGGGCTTCCTAAATGCGGCATGCCCCCAGAGCAAAATTTGCTTTCAAAAAGCCAAATGTGACTCCTCCTCTTCTGAGACTCAAATATGTGAAAAAAGAAACAGAAAAGAAAAGCGCACTAATGTACCATGATTGGTGTATAAAGATGTAAAAGAGGTATTGTGCTCACCTGAGCGTGTTGTGTTCTAGGCACAACAACATTAGTTGCTTTTTCCCCAATCTCTGAGGAGCGTATGGTTTATGGAAGGGCAGCTGGCACCTCGCCGTCACGGGAAACGGTGCAGGACGTCTGTTCAAATGGAAATTAGGAGTGGGAATCTGTCATCCACCCAAAAGCACGGTGCTCAAAAAGCGCTCCTTTCCAGGATGGGTGATGTAATAAAAGAGCCGTGAGTCCAGAATCCAATATAGCAAGGAATTCTTTTATTCATACAGGATGATACAGGGATAACGCGTTTCGAGGGGCGGAGACCCCCTCTTCGTCAGATCCAAAGGTCCTGTAGTGCTGCAATGCGCCAGCAGAGCACTTTTCACCCCCATATGGGGTGTTTTTCTGAATCGGGAGAAATTGGGCTTCAAATTTTGGGAGTTATTTTCTGCTATTACCCTTTTTAAAAATGTAAAATTTTTGAGAAACCAAGCATTTTAGGTAAAAATTATTATTTTTTTTTTTTTACATAT